>NC_142936.1:61172686-61292516 GCF_046866305.1 Octopus bimaculoides | reverse complement strand
TTGAATAAAATTTGTTGAATAAAATTTGTTGAAAACAAGCCACAATTATAAATTATGCACCAACCCAATATATATGTGTGTTTGTGTGTGTGTGTGTGTGTGTGTGGGTGGGTGTATTTTGGGGCAAGTGTCTTCTACTATAGCCTCGGGCCGACCAAAGCCTTGTGAGTGGATTTGGTAGACGGAAACTGAAAGAAGCCCGTCGTATATATGTATATATATATATATGTGTATGTGTGTGTTTGTGTGTCTGTGTTTGTTCCCCCCACCAACATCGCTTGACAACCGATGCTGGTGTGTTTACGTCCCCGTAACTTAGCGGTTCGGCAAAAGCGAAAGATAGAATAAGTACTAGGCTTCCAAAGAATAAGTCCTGGGGTCGATTTGCTCGACTAAAGGCGGTGCTCCAGCATGGCCGCAGTCAAATGACTGAAACAAGTAAAAGAGTAAAGAGTAAAGAGTATATATATATATATATATATATATATATGAATATGTGGGTACAGGACGTTACCAACTGTGTAAACAACATGAAATACGAAAACAAACGATTTAAATACGTAAACAACGAGAGAAAAAAAATGGAAAAGAGGACAGGTAAGCACGGAGAACGACCCTTCATCAGTCGTCACCTGTCTATCTACTCCTCATTTCGAGCATTCAACGACAATATGAGTCTTCAAAGACAGTTGCTCGCTTAAGTTCCAAAATAAGATTTAGGATTTATGGAAGGTCAAAAATGGAGGGTCAAAATTGAGAACAAAAATAGATATATAAATATGTGTGTGTGTATGTCTGTGAGTGTGTATGTCTGTGAGTGTGTGCATGCGTATGTATGTGTGGGGGGGCGTGTGTGTTGTAATATGGTGTAATAGGCTGTGAACAAAATAAAAAAGTAATCCAATACACAGGATATAGTTAATACATTTTATTCTTTAAAATTATTTTTATCGCAGTCAAACTGAAAAGTTACGCAACAACCAAAAACTTTTCCAGGTGATGTTTAACGCCTTTTAATGGAATCGACCGTGATGATAGTGATTAGCGCATATACCTGTAGGATTAATCGCATATCATTCACTGCAAGTGGAGGTGTAATGGCCCAGTGCTTAGGGCAGCGGACTCGCGGTCATAGCATCGCGGTTTTGCAATGTCATAATTAATATTATCAATTAACTTTACTAATCTAATCCGCCAAAGTTTACTTTATATTAATAAATTACTGCTTTCTATAGTACTATTGCTGGAAGGGCGTAACCAGTTTTGATTGTGCACTTTGTATTGTCTTCGTTGTGGAGGCGCAATGGCCCAGTGGTTAGGGCAGCGGACTCGCGGTCATAGGATCGCGGTTTCGATTCCCAGACCGGGCGTTGTAAGTATTTATTGAGCGAAAACACCTAAAGCTCCACGAGGCTCCGGCAGGGGATGGTGGCGAACCTTGCTGTACTCTTTCACCACAACTTTCTCTCACTCTTACTTCCTGTTTCTGTTGTGCCTGTAATTCAAAGGGTCAGCCTTGTCACACTGTGTCACGCTGGATATCCCCGAGAACTACGTTAAGGGTACACGTGTCTGTGGAGTGCTCAGCCACTTGCACGTTAAACCCTCGACGTCGTAAGCGACGGAGTGCCAACAACATCTCACTGCTATAATTTCGTTTTTTTTTTAAGTTGTTGTGGTGATGAGATCTCGCCATTACATTAATCCGTTTATTTAGGTTATAATGCTTACTGATTGACCATTCATATATCTTGGCATTTTATTCCTGTAGCCTACATAACCAATGTCTGTAATAATAGTCGACTGTAATAAATAAACGTCTCTATATGTGTATGTGCCTGCACGCTTAGCTGTGCGTACGAATAGTGGTGCTGTCAAAATGGTTCCAAGTTTACCATCATCTGCTATCTTTTGATTGACACTAACAACGCTAACAATATGACATTCACGTATCTGGGGAAACGACTTCTTCCAGATAACTTGTCTTAAATTGTAAAGTGGAAGAGTAAGTTTGACAATGTTTGTAATGTTTATAAGTGTGACTTTGTCAGACATAACAGCATGCGCGCGCGCAATGTGTGTGTGTGTATTTGTTCGGTCTGTGATCCTAACACGCCAAACAATTTTATACATTTATTATCATTGAATCTGTTTTCTTTTAAGGTGTACTGTTCGGTTCGAGACATCCTTGTTTGGCAACAGTTCAGAGATTATTTTACCTGTTTTATTTTTTTTTTTTTTTTTGCTTTTTTAATGTCAGAACCAATAAAGCAAAACTTTCATTACTCCTTACCGAAGCATAATTTCCATTAAGCAACATGTACTGAAACAATTCAACTGTTATACAATCATGATCAGCTAGAATTACACAACCTATATTAAAACTATTTATCTAGACAATTTTCTAACTCTAACGAAGACAATTGTCGCTGTTGTTGGCACTCCGTCGCTTACGACGTCGAGGGTTCCAGTTGATCCGATCAACGGAACAGCCTGCTCGTGAAATTAACGTGCAAGTGGCTGAGCAATCCACAGACATGTGTACCCTTAACGTAGTTCTCGGGGATATTCAGTGTGACACAGTGTGGCAAGGCTGACCCTTTGAATTACAGGCACAACAGAAACAGGAAGTAAGAGTGAGAGAAAGTTGTGGTGAAAGAGTACAGCAGGGTTCGTCACCATCCCCTGCCGGAGCCTCGTGGAGCTTTAGGTGTTTTCGCTCAATAAACACTCGCAACGGTCGGTCTGGGAATCGAAACCGCGATCCTATGACCGCGAGTCCGCTGCCCTAACCACTGGGCCATTGCGCCTCCACACTTTCATCGTAATTTGAATATAATTAGAATTTCAAAGTAGTTTCATGAACAAAAATGCGACTACTCTAAACGCCGTGTCAATCAGTCAGTCAGTAGTCAGTTCGTTAGCAATCAGTCAGTCAGTAGCCAGATCGCTAGCAATCAGTCAGTCAGTTTAGTCACTCAGAGCAACTTATACATTTTTGCATGACGGACAGTAGTTCTGCTCCAGTGTTCTAAGCCAGATGTTCTGTGTTATTGCTGCATCTGTTGTCAGCTTTCAGATTCTCATGAAAGGTTCGATGCAATGCTGCCCGCACTCTTTCCTGTGTTCTCCTCTCTCTTCTGTAGGTGTCGATCCCAAACCTGGTTTTGCATACCGATAACTGCTCTACTGAAGAACATCACCAGCCAATCACATTTTCCGTTTTGTCAGTATGACCTGCATTCATCGCAACGATTTTCTTCAAGACATTCTTAGTTTTCAATACAACCAGGCACGAAATTCGACTACTCCAAACGCCGTGTCAATCAGTCAGTCAGTAGTCAGTTCGTTAGCAATCAGTCAGTCAGTAGTCAGTTCGTTAGCAATCAGTCAGTCAGTAGTCAGTTCGTTAGCAATCAGTCAGTCAGTAGTCAGTTCGTTAGCAATCAGTCAGTCAGTAGTCAGTTCGTTAGCAATCAGTCAGTCAGTAGTCAGATCGCTAGCAATCAGTCAGTCAGAGAGAGAGAGAGAGAGAAAGATAGGGTGAGAGAGACAGACAGACAGACAGAGATAGAGTGAGAGAGACAGAGAGACAGAGAGACAGAGAGACAGAGAGAAAGAGAGAGAGACAGAGAGAGAGACAGAAAGAGAGACAGAGAGACTGGGAGAGAGAGACGGAGATAGAGCGAGAGAGATAGATAGAGGGTGAGACAGAGAGAGAAGACCGAGGGAGAGAGAGTGAGGAGAATGGAGACAGAGGAGCGAGAGAGAGAGAAGTGCGAGAGACAGAGAGGAGCGAGAAAGAGAGAGGAGCAAGAGAGAGAGGAGCAAGAGAGAGAGGAGCAAGAGAGAGAGGAGCAAGAGAGAGAGGAGCAAGAGAGAGAGGAGCAAGAGAGAGAGGAGCAAGAGAGAGAGGAGCAAGAGAGAGAGGAGCAAGAGAGAGAGGAGCAAGAGAGAGAGGAGCAAGAGAGAGAGGAGCAAGAGAGAGAGGAGCAAGAGAGAGAGGAGCAAGAGAGAGAGGAGCAAGAGAGAGAGGAGCAAGAGAGAGAGGAGCAAGAGAGAGAGGAGCAAGAGAGAGGGAGAGAGGCAAGAGGAAGTGGAGTGAGAGAGAAAAACGAGAGAGGGAGAGGAGCAAGAGAGAGAGGAGCAAGAGTGAAAGGAGTGAGAGAGAGAGAGAAGAGCGAGAGAGAGAGAGGAGCGAGAGAGAGAGGAGTGAGAGAGAGGAGCGAGAGAGAGAGGAGCGAGAGAGAGAGAGTGGAGCGAGAAAGAGAGAGAAGAGCGAGAGAGAGAGAGAGAGGAGCGAGAGAGAGAGAGAGAGAGGAGCGAGAGAGAGAGAGGAGCGAGAGAGAGAGAGAGGAGCGAGAGAGAGAGAGAGGAGCGAGAGAGAGAGAGAGGAGCGAGAGAGAGAGAGAGGAGCGAGAGAGAGAGGAGCAAGAGAGATAGAAGAGCGAGAGAGAGACCTCCATTGCCGAACCACTAGTTGCGGGGAGAGGGGAAGATCATTTTCTCGCGCTCCATTGCCGAACCGCTAGGCTACGGGGAGGGAAGGGGGCGTGGCATTTTATCGACTCCATTGCCGAACTGCTAAGTCATGGGGCTCATTTTATCGATCTCCCCGTACGGCAATGGAGGTCGATAAAATGAGCTCCATGACTTAGCGGTTCGGCAACGGTGATCTATAAAATGACACCCCCCGTAACTAAGCGGTTCGGCAATGGAGTCGATAAATTGCCCCCTCCCCATCCCGTAACTTAGCGGTCCGGCAATGGTGATCTATAAAATGACACCCCGTGTAAACTAGCGGTTCGGCAATGGAGATCGATAAAATGCCGCCATCCCACGCAACTAGCGCTTCGGCAATGGAGATCGATAAAATGAGCCCCATGAAATAGCGGTTCGGCCATGGAGATGGATAAAATGCCTCCCGCCCGCGACTTAGCGGTTCGGCAATGCAGATCGATAAAATGCCCCTCTTCTCGAAACAGCAGCTCGGCAATGAGGAACGATAAAATGCCTCCCCTTTCTCCCGTAACTTAGTTGTTCGGCAATGTAGATCGATAAAATTCCCCCCCCCCACGCCATCTAGCGCTTCGGCAATAGAGATCGATAAAATACCCCCGTACCCTAATATCATATAGCGGTTGGGCAATGGAGATCGATAAAATGCCGCCCCCTTCCCCCGATTAGCGGTTCGGCAATGATGATCGATAAAATGCCCCCCTCACGTAAACTAGCGGTTCGGCAATGGAGATCGATAAAATGAGCCCCATGACTTAGCGGTTTGGCAATTAAGATCGATAAAATGAGCCCCAAAACTTAGCGGTTCGGCAGTGGAGATCGATAAAATGCCACCCCCTCCCGCGGCGTAGCGGTTCGGCAATGGATATCGATAAAATGCACCCCTTCCCAAAACTTAGCGGTTCGGCAATGGAGATCGATAAAATAAGCCCCATCGAGCTAAACTGCCGAGGGGTAGCTTATCCTCCTCAGGCTATATTGTAAGTGTCATCCCTGCGTTTGAGAATTTAAAAACCACAGATATAGAGAGACAGAGAGAGGGACAGAGAGACAGAGAGAGAGAGACAGAGAGAGAGAGAGAGAGACGAGAGAGAGAGAGAGAGAGCGAGAGAGGGAGAACGATGGAGAGAGAGAGATAGAGAGAAAGACAGAGAGGGAGAGGGAGAGAGAGAGGGAGAGAGACAGAGAGACAGAGATTGAGAGAGAGAGAGAGAGAGAGAGACAGACAGACAGTGAGACAGAGAGAAAGACAGAGAGATACAGAGAGAGAAACAGAGAGAGAAAAACAGAGAAACAGAGAGAAACAGAATCAGAGGGAGAGAGAGAGAGGAGCAAGATAGAGAGAGATAGAGATAGCATTTTCATCAATCTTCCTTCAAACGTCTTCAAACATCCTCATAAAAATCGATGAAACATTTTTATCAAACATCATTGTCAGCATCAAATGTTTTTGCCAAACATCTTCAAACATTTTCATCAAACATTTCCATCAAACATTTCCATCAAACATTTCCATCAAACATTTCCATCAAACATTTTCATCAAACATTTTCATCAAACATTTCCATCAAACATTTTCATCAAACGTGTCTGATAATGAAAATATTTTCCCCAAACCAAATTTTTTCATCAAACAATATCATCAAACATCTTCCTTCAAACGTCTTCAAACATCTTCATGAAACATCTTCATTAGCACTAAAAATTCATGAAACATTTCTAACAAACATCGTCATCAAACATTTTCATCAAACATCGTCAAATGTCATGAAACACCGAACACTTTGAAGCATCAAATGTTTTTGCCAAACATCTTCAAACAATTTCATCAAACATTTTTATCAAATATCTTCATCAAATGTGTTTGATAAACATGGTTGATGGATGTTTGATGAAAAATTTTCCCCAAACCAAACTTTATCATCAAACATTATCACCAAACATCTTCATGAAACATTTTCACAAAACATTGTTGAAGCATCAAATGTTTTTGGCAAACATCTTCAAACATTTTCATCAAACATTTTCATTGAACATTTTCATGAAACATTTTTATCAAACATTTTCGTCAAACGTGTTTGATAAAGATAATTGATGGATGTTTGATGAAAATATTTTCCCAAACCAAACATTTTCGAACATTTTCATCAAACATCATTGTTAAATGTCATGAAACACCGACATCCACTAAACATCTTCATCAAACATTTTCATCAAACATCTTCAAAAATATTCATCAAACATCATCGTCAAATGTCATAAAAAACCGACAGCTTTCAAGGATCAAAAGTTTTTGCTAAACATCTTCAAACATTTTCATCAAACATTTCCATCAAACATTTTCATCAAACATTTCCATCAAACATTTTCATCAAACATTTTCATCAAACGTGTTTGATAATGAAAGTATTTTCCCCAAACCAAACATTTTCATCAAATATTATCATCAAACATCTTCCTTCAAACGTCTTCAAACATCTTCATGAAACATCTTTATTAGCATCGAACATTTTCATCAGACATTTTCTCTCTCGCTCCTCTCTCGCTCCTATCTATCTCTCACTTCTCTCTCTCGATCCTCTCTCTCCATTCTCCTCTCTCTCGCTATTCTCTCGCTCATGCTACTCTCTCTCTCGCTCCTCTCTCTCTCTTGCTCCTCTCTCTATCTCGCTCATCTCTCTCCCTCACTCCTCTCTCTCCCTTCTCCTCTCTCTCTCTCTCGCTCCTGTCTCTCTCTTGCTTCTCTCTCACTCGCTCCTCTCTCTTGCTCCTCTCTTTCTCACTCCTCTATTTCTTCCTCCTCTCTCTCTCGCTCCTCTCTCTCTCTCGCTCCTCTCTCTCTCGCTCCTCTCTCTCTCTCTTGTTTCTCTCGCACTTGCTCCTCTCTCTCTCTCGCTCCTCTCTCTCTCACGCTCCTCTCTCTCTCTCGCTCCTCTCTCTCTCACGCTCCTCTCTCTCTCTCTCGCGCGCTCTATCTCTGTCTCTCTGTCTCTCTCTATCTCTCTCTCTTTCTTCCTCTCCATCAATCTTCCTTCAAACGTCTTCAAACATCCTCATAAAAATCGATGAAACATTTTTATCATCAAACATCATCGTCAGCATCAAATGTTTTTGCCAAACATCTTCAAACATTTTCATCAAACATTTCCATCAAACATCTCCATCAAACATTTCCATCAAACATTTTCATCAAACATTTCCATCAAACATTTCCATCAAACATTTTCATCAAACATTTTCATCAGACATTTCCATCAAACATTTCCATCAAACATTTTCATCAAACGTGTCTGATAATGAAAATATTTTCCCCAAACCAAACTTTTTCATCAAACATTATCATCAAACATCTTCCTTCAAACGTCTTCAAACATCTTCATGAAACATCTTCATTAGCACTAAAAATTCAAACATTTCCATCAGACATTTTCATTAAACATATTCATCAAACATTTTCATCAAACATTTTTATCAAACATTTTCATCTAACGTGTTTGATAAAGATAATTCATGGATGTTTGATGTAAATATTTTCCCAATCCAAATATTTTCCTCAAACATTATCATCAAACATCTTCCTTCAAAGGTCTTCAATCATCTTCATGAAACATCTTTATTAGCATCGAACATTTCCATCAGACATTTTCATTAAACATATTCATCAAACATTTTCATCAAACATTTTTATCAAACATTTTCATCAAACGTGTTTGATAAAGATAATTGATGGATGTTTGATGAAAATATTTTCCCAATCCAAATATTTTCCTCAAACATTATCATCAAACATCTTCCTTCAAACGTCTTCAATCATCTTCATGAAACATCTTCATTAGCACTAAAAATCGTCATGAAACATTTTCCTCAAACATCGTCATCAAACATTTTCATCAAACATCTTCAAAAATTTTCATCAAACATCATCGTCAAATGTCATGAAACACCGAACACTTGTTAATTGATGGATGCTTGATGAAAATATTTTCCCCAAACCAAATATTTTCATCAAACATTATCATCAAACATCTTCCTCTCTCGATTTTCTCTCTCTCGCTCCTCTCTCTCTCTCGCTCCTTTCTCTCTCGCTCCTCTCTCGCTCCTCCCACTCTCTCCCTCTCTCTCTCTCCCTCTCTCTCTCCCTCTCTCTCTCCCTCTCTCTCTCTGTCTGTCTCTCTCTTTCTGTCTCTCTCTTCCTCTCTCTCTCTCTCACTCTCTCTTCCTCTCTCTCTCTCTCTTGACAGAGAGAGACAGACAGACAGACAGAGACACTGAGATAGACCTAAAGAGAGAGATGGACCGACAGACAGAGAGACAGATATAGTGCAAGAGAGAGAGAGCGAGCGAGAGACAGAGAGAGAGACAAAGAGAGACAGAGACAGAGAGAGAGAGACAGAGAGAGAGAAACAGAGAGAGAGAGAGACAGATAGATAGAGAGACAGAGAGAGATAGCGAGAGAGATAGCGAGAGAGAGACACAGAGACAGAAATAGAGCGAGAGAGAGAGTGAAATAGAGAGACACAGAGATAGAGCGAGAGAGAGATAGCGAGAGAGAAACAGAGAGACAGAGAGAGAGGGGGGAGAGATAGAGAGACAGACAGACAGACAGACAGTGAGACAGAGAGAAAGACAGAGAGAGAAACAGAGAGAGAAACAGAGTGAGAGAGAGAGGATCAAGAGAGAGAGGAGCAAGAGAGAGAGAGAAGCGAGCGAGAGAGGAGCAAGAGAGAGAGGAGCAAGAGAGAGAGAGAAGCGAGAGAGAGAAGAGCAAGAGAGAGAGAGGAGCAAGAGAGAGAGAGGAGCAAGAGAGAGAGAGAAGCGAGAGAGAGAGGAGCAAGAGAGAGAGAGGGGCAAGAGAGAGAGAGGGAGAGGAGTAAGAGAGAAGAGCGAGAGAGAGAAGAGCGAGAGAGAGAAGAGCGAGAGAGAGAAGAGCGAGAGAGAGAGTGGAGCGGGCTCTCGCTCCTCTCTCTCTTGCTCCTCTCTCTCTCTCGCTCCTCTCTCTCTCTTACTCCTCTCTCTCTCTCTCGCTCCTCTCTCTCTTGCTCCTCTCTCTCTTACTCCTCTCTCTCTCTCTCGCTCCTCTCTCTCTTGCTCCTCTCTCTCTTACTCCTCTCTCTCTCTCTTACTCCTCTCCCTCTCTCTCTCTCGCTCCTCTCTCTCTTGCTCCTCTCTCTCTCTCTCCTCTCTCTCTTGCTCCCCTCTGTCTCTCTCTCTCCTCTGTCTCTCTCGCTCCTCTCTCTCCCTTCTCTTCTCTCTCTCTCCCTTCTCTTCTCTCTCTCTCCCTTCTCTTCTCTCTCTCTCTCTCTCTCGCTCCTCTCTCGCTCCTCTCTCTCTAGCGCCTCTCTCTCTCTCTCATACTCCTCTCTCCCTCTCTCTCTCGCTCCTCTGTCTCTCTCGCTCCTCTCTCTCTCTCGCTCCCTCTCTCTCTCGCTCTTCTCACTCTGTCGCTCCTCTCTCTCAAGAGCGGGGGTCATTTTATCGAACATCATTGCCGAACCGCTAAGTTACGGGGAGTGGATCATTTTACCGATCTCCATTGCCGAAACACTAAGTTGTGGGGCGGGGGGCATTTTATCAACCTCCATTGCCGAACCGCTAAGTTTCGGGACGGGGGTGATTTTATCGAACTCCATTGCCGAACCGCTAAGTCATGGGGCTCATTTTATCGATCTCCATTTCCGAACCACTAAGTTTTTGGGGGGATCATTTTATCGATCCGCATTGCCGAACCGCTAAGTTACGTGGGGGATGGGGAGGGGCATTTTATCGATCGACGCGTTATCACGGAGGTGCGAGTTCGAGTCTCATAGCTGGCCGCCAACACTTTTTTTCTGCAAAATAGGGGTAGCTTATCCTGTTCAGACTATATTATTAGCATTATCCTGCGTTTGAGAATCTAAAATCATTTCTTTAACTTTATAATTATATGCTTGTGAGGGTGTGGAGTTTCGTGTATGTGTGTACGTGTGAGAGGTGGTATTCGGAAAAGTTCTTCGAAAACTGGAAACGTAACCGGAAAACGGTATTCGTCAATTCAGACTTGAGTCTAACACAATCTAGTCAATCTTGCTGGAAATAATTACAATAAGAGAAAACACAACAGACTGCTGTAAGCAGGATCAACACTGTAACAACGCCGAATGAATCGCTGATATACAAAAGATGCGTTTCATTGATCAGGTTTAAAGAAAAGTGCTGTTTCCATAGTCTTGAAGGATCAAGACCCTGCGAGACCACTGATTTCGGTGCTATTATTTGTTTTCCTGCATAATTACAGATTGATGGATACATGAAGATCATGAGCAGATAGAAGTTACAGAGTGCTTAAGTTACTTATTGGAGAAGCAGAACTAGGCCTCGGGATTAGTGTCTTGTCTGGAAGGGGTACTCCATATGAGCGAGAAGAAAAGAAAAGTGACATGGGATTCCTTAAGAAAAGATGTTTCGAAACTACTTCAGGCCCGAGGAGCATAGGACCCTTGAGACAATAGAAAGGGCAGAGTATACATTTCTTATAGAATTCCCATACAAGATTTTATTTCTTTCGTTGCTTTACTGTGGAAATTAACAAGATTATAAAAATGAAAGGACAGTGAGTGATAGAAACAGTAAAGTGCAGGACTAAATGTTATACGACGTTTAGTTATGTCAGAAGTTGCCAAGGTTAACTTTACTTTTCATTTTCCCGGGGCTAGTAATTTAAGAACTAGTAGTAACCAGTGGATTCGATTTAATCTATCACCTCCACTCTTTCAAAAGGTTTTGAATTTGTACCAATTTTAGAAATCACGATTATCAAAAATGTTGGACTCAAAGCTTGACAGCATTTATTTTCGCACTGGGGTTGCCTATGATTTTCATATAATGATGGTTAATAAAGTAAGCAATAGTAATATCTACTTTGCTTGATTCATTCAATTATTTTCCTGTTTTACAAATCTTTGGCTTTGTCCAATGTAAGAAATCAATATCAGATAAAGTAAAACTTATTTTCATTTATGCAACTAACTTGTTCAAATACTTGGTGGCCAGAAAATTTATAGACACAAATGAAATGGGGGGATTCCATAAAACTTCGTACAATCTACAAGGAAATAGATTCCCAAATTCTTAAATATATATTCGTTACTTTTTCTTAGCTAATTTTCAACCAGCATCAGAAAGTTTCTATTCTTGTCAGTGTTCTATTAAGACAGCTGCATATAGATAAGTTACCAAAGAGATTCACATAAGAAATCAAAGAAACTCTTTGAATATGGTGGTGTAGACGAAGTAAGAATCGAAGCAGTCATTTAATTCCTTATATTAATGTCGATATTTTCAGCTCAACGGGTTGCTCTAATAAAAAAAAATATTTATAAAAATACATTTCCTGTACAGCAAGCGACTTTTAGCTAGTGAATGTTTTGTATATTAAGATATTTGTTTCAATAGAAACATAAAAAAATGTAACTTTTTGGCAACGAAAAGGTCAAGGAATATTATGTTCTAATAACAATGCTTCCCCATAATTGTGTTCACAAATTATGAAAAAGTTAAAAGCAAAGCTATTGCTATTAACCATTAATTCCTATAAAAAAATATTTAAAACAAACGTCTCAACCAGTCTGTTCCGCTAAAAGCCTTAATTTCTCCTTCAAGATGGGTTTCTTTTTTTTACATAGGAAATATTTGAAAATGCACAACACACACACACACATATATATATATATATATATATATATATATATATATATATATATATATATATATATATATATATATATATATGTATATGTATATGTATATGTATATATATATATATATATATATATATATATATATATATATATATATATATATATATATATATATATATATATATATATATATATATATATATATATATATATATATATATATATATATATATATATAAATATATATATATATATATATATATATATATATATATATATATATATATATATATATATATATATATATATATATATATATATATATATAAATATATATATATATATATATATATATAAATTACTATTCTGGGTAGACACGTTTTGGTTTTCTTCCGAAAGAAAATTATATTAAAAAGAAGTTTATGAATAAAAATGATATTGATCCAGTAGAAGTTAAGATCGAATGGATTTGGGTAGTGAGGCATGAAGACTTGGCACATGGCCTAAGAGTTTGCAATCAGTGATATTGCATCTTATGGGGAAAAAAATAAATTATTAGCAAAATAACAAGTTGCCAAATATCTATAATGCAGTGTTGCTACCAGTCGATTCCAAGTGACGATAGTTCGTATCTTGACGCCAACAATAAATATGTTTATGGCAAAACGGCTTGTTTTGCCTTTAGAAGATAGAAGCCTACAGTGAGTACAACTTTGCTTAATCTATGGGATGAAATACAAGCTTAGTGCAGAACTTAGACTCGTACAGCCTTAGAGGGTTCAGGGATTCGGTTGATCTACTGTAGTTGCAACAACTAAATGGTTGCTATAACTATGTTCCTGTATAGGACTTGTGGGTATTCATCTCCTCCCCAAGACTGCACTATGATTTTGGATGGAGTAATTATATATAACTAACTCTACTTTCAAAATACTACAGAGGAAACAGGATTAGTTTGACGCAGTTTCGGTTCTCTGATAACTACATGTGAACTACCTCTAACTTTGGAATTGCTTGAATATCACAAAACCTCGATATTGTTAGATGTAGACTTATTCATAAATAACCAATAAATCTTGCCTAAGTTCTTCAAATTGAAAATGATGTTACTAAATCGCCCCACGGTCGTGTATTCTGTTTATACATTTGTAACGTGTACGGAATTTGTCAGATCTACTGAAATTATTCGTGCGTTTTTGTAGCTTGAATTACAACAGTTTGAATCACCGACTCAGTGGGCAGTAGGAATCGTTGTGGTAATTGTGATAGAATTAGTAATAGTGGCGATGATAATGGTGCGGTTGTAATAGGAATAGCTTTAGTAAACTGATGCTAAACAGCGACTTCCTTTCCTACTCGTCCAACTTCACAAGCCACCGACTTGGTCTATCAGATATACACCTGCTTCCGTCTGCAGAATATATTTTTCTCATCCTAACTGATAACAATGACCATCGTGATCAAAACACCTATTCCATTGGAAACAAAACACACTATTCCTTTCTCTGCATTTGACCAATATTCTCGTTCGAAAATCTTACTGAAAAGAATTGTTAACCTTACTTAAGCTACCTCAAAACATTTCGCGTACTTTATATGATAAAAAAACTATTTGCTTCAGCAGAGCTAAATATTGATTTCTAATAAGAAATTCCAGTGTCATTTTGTGTGTCGGGAAATTTATTGAACTAACCCAAATATACAATATTACACGAATGAACACACTACCCACCAAGATACAGTGTTTTTTTTTCTTTTTCTGTTGAATTCATTTATGCCGCTAATGTATTTGTAGGATGTAAAGTTATTACTTTTCTTATTATCATCATCAAATTATAATAACAGAAAATAAAATCTCTACAGATCATCTCTTCTGTATAGACTATACAACTTAATCTTCACTCAGAATAGTGGTGCCTGTGCATATATATGGTCTATTCTCCCTACCACTCTTTTTTTCTCACCTGAATATAAGTAACAAAAGCTTACAATTATTCTAGTTCAAAGTCTCTCTCTTTCTATCTATCTCTATCTCTTTCTCTTTCTCTCTATCTCTATCTCTCTCTCTCTTTCTTTCTTTCTCTTTCTCTCTCTTTCTGTCTTTCTTTCTCTCTCTTCCTTTCTCTCTCTCTCACCTCTCCCACTCGTACAAAAACAGTTGCTTTCACTACCGCCCCACTTCAAACTACCCCAAATCCCGACGATTTTTCAATCATAATTCTTCGTGAATTGATGTCATATCTTACTTCATCTCTCTCTCTTTAATCAGCACGTGGAGACGAAGTCACCAAAGCTGCTGACTTTAAGTCTCGCAGTTCTTCTAGGCTCTCACACTACTTCCTGACTCATACACATCTCCTTAGTTTTTACAGATTTCTTTGGCTTTCATAGTTCCCCTTTACTCTCCACACCCACCTCATATTGCCAGTACAGAAACTTAAACTTTTGGAATCACCAACTCTAATCTACATTATCGTCGCTTAAATTTTTATAACACTCAGGCCCCTCCGTTTTCTTGTACTAACACTTTATCAATGTCCTCTTGCTAAAATTCAAGAAAATTAAATGCAGGAGTGGCTGTGTGGTAAGTAACTTGCTTACCAACCACATGGTTCCGGGTTCATTCCCACTGCGTGGCATCTTGGGCAAGTGTCTTCTACTATAGTCTCGGGCCGACCAAAGCCTTGTGAGTGGATTTGGTAGACGGAAACTGAAAGAAGCCCGTCATATATATGTATATATATATGTGTGTGTGTGTGTATGTTTGTGTCTGTATTTGCCCCCCCCCCCCCCAACATCGCTTGACAACCGATGCTGGTATGTTTACGTCCCTGTAACTTAGCGGTTCGGCAAAAGAGACCGATAGAATAAGTACTAGGCTTACAAAGAATAAGTCCTGGGGTCGATTAGTTCGACTAAAGGCGGTGCTCCAGCATGGCCACAGTCAAATGACTGAAACAAATAAAAGAGTAAAAGAGTTATACCACAAAATTGCTACCGACAAGTTGATCGCCAATAAAAGCTTTTTGCACAAATGTTCTTTGATCATTTTGACTAATATTACTACACGATTCACGCGCGGAATAGCAACTGAGAATATTTTTTGAAAATTAAGCAATCTATTGCCTTTCTATCGCTTTGTCCCCAGTACTCATGTAAAATGTTCCACCGCTATCTAGGATTAGTATCTCCTACTTTGAGGAGTACTGCTTTACATCAACTAGTATTCTGACACGTATCCAAACCAACACATGCCCAACATTCTTGATCTCTTTCTCTCCACCTAGACTACAGTCTTGCTTCTGTACCTGCCATTTTCGACTCCACGGTGAGGTTATTTCACCTGCCGAAAGTTATTAATGCCCTAGGAGTGTCATGAAAATCACACAATCTCATTTCCACCTTTCATAAATCAAAGTAAAAGACATCAGTAATTTATATTTTCTTCGAGTTACAATCTAAAATACTGGAAATTAAAACACAAAATACCATGAGGCTGTGAATCGTTCTAAATCAAATAATCAAATACTAAATGAAGCGTTTATTTTAAATATGAATTTAATTGTATTTTCCCAATAAATTTCGGTCTCTTAAAATATTCAGTGATTTTCAAGCATTTATTGTTATCGAATCTAATTCTCATCCTATCGACAAATTCACGAATAAACTTAATACACAAGCCCTAAGATAACAGATTAAAATGTTATTCTCATTAGCTTCGCGTTCTCTGGGGAAATTTTAGTAAAACCATTAATCCAATTAATTACCAAACGATTTATCTAGTTATCTAGTGTATAATTTACCTCTTTTCTATGTTTATGTTTGTACTTATTCACATATATATATACATAATTCATATGTTTTTATATATATATATGTATTATATATATATATATATATATATATATATATATATATATATATATATATATATATATATACACGTATATGTATAAATGTGAGCGCCCATGTGTGTATGAGTATGTATGTGTGTATATTTATATGTAGTTGTATATATGTGTGTATGTGTGTGTGCGTGCGTGTGTGTATAAATATACATAGATATGTCCGCGTAAACGCATAATATACATACATATATAAGCATATACTTATATATATATATGTGTGTGTGTGTGTGTGTGTGTGTGTGTGTGTGTGTGTGTGTGTGTGTGTGTGTGCGCGCGTATGGATACAATTCTATATTCAAGAGATGAGGAATTATGTACATTATGTACATTATTTACAATTGACGGATATTTGTCCGCATCTTGTTTGTTGTTAACATAAAGTTTCGACTGATATACCCTCCAGCCTTCATTGGGTGTCTTGGGGAAATTTCGAACCTGGGTTCTCATTCCTAAGGTATTTTTCGATGTTGTTATTATTTATTATTATTATTATTATTATTATTCAAGTCACTGCCTGGAATCGAACTCGGAATCATGGGGTTAAGAGCGCGGGCTACTAACCCCAAGATTCCGAGTTCGATTCCAGGCAGTGACCTGAATAATAATAATAATAATAACAATAATAATAATAATAATAATAATAATAATAATAATAATAATGATAACAACATCGAAAAATATAGAAGCAAACACTTGTCCAAGTTGCCACGCAATTGGATTGAACCTAAAAGCATGTGATTGGGTAGCAAGCTTCTTACTACACAGTCATGCATATATATGCTTATATACATGTGTATGTGTACATATATATGCATATATATATTTACATATATACATGCATACACACACATATAGATACCTCTGTGTTTGTGTGTGTGTGTGTGTGTGTGTGTGTGCGTGTGTTTTCGATCACTTAAACAGAGAAATAGTCAAGTGAAGAAAGATGTCTATATTTATAGAATTTCATTAAGCAGCACTATATATGTTTTCAAGCAAAGAGAAAAAATATATTCATTGCAAGATGGAAACGTCACAAAAGATACAATTTCATACAGCAGCTTGTTGCAATACAAAAAAACGAGCTCGTTTTTTATATCATTTAGAACATGCAATACTTTAAATAGCTTCTTACGTCAATTGTCGAAATATTATAATTAGGATGAAAGAAAACGAAGATAACAGAATAGTCTCGATGTTCAATAGACTCCAGCAGTTAATGCTTCCCTTGTGTAATTTCAATTTTAACCAGTGTCTTCTTTGTTTTTTATCTCTCTAAGATTGGTAAAATAGTGATATACGTAATACTGGATAACGACTCGATCACTTATGATCCAACAAAACTTGGCGGAACACATATATAAAGGAAATTATTTTAATAATAATAACTGTGCTAGTTGCTAAGAATAAATCCTCTTCTAATAACCATTGTGGATTTATAAACGATAAATATAAGCGAACGAGTTAGATAACATAGAATATTTGTTCCCTTTAAGCTGCCTGTAATACAACTGTTAAGTTCAGCTGCAAAAAGGAACTCTCAGTGGTGTAAACTAACTGCTGACTAGGGAGTTAGAAATATCTGGTTTGAGGTGAAATGTTGATATAAATCAAGTTAATGCATTTTATTGACATAAATCATTTTAAATGACGTCATTTCTAATTAACTAGGATGGATTTTAGAAATGAAGCAAACATAAATTGATAATGGCAATGCTCTAATGAAGTTGGAAATGCAATATTTAGAAGACACGAATACATTCAAAGAGGAACGAAAGCTGCATTCTTTCCTTTAGTCAACCAATAACACAAGTGATTGAGGGGCGTCTATTCATATATAATTCGATTAATATGAAAGCTATATTGTATATTACAGATACTGTAAAGTGTAAGTTTGTAAGAACAAATTCTAGTCATAACACTTTTGTTTCATTTTGCAGGAATATCTATTTGAAATTATTAATATAATTTTAATTGACACTGACAAAAATTGCAACTATCATATATACCGGCAAAAACAATAAATAGTTCTACAATACACTTCAAATTTTTAGACTTTGTAATAATTATTCTATATAATATGTACGTTTTGCGGAGGTTCTTCGAAAAGTATGAACGTAATTGACAATTTCAATGAACAGTGTGAAATAGCTGCATTTTTTCATACTTTGATACATATTGACACTTTTTAATATATAACATTATGTTAAACACATACAAAGGTCAAGGAAAATCGGAGTAACACTGTCGAAAAATATGAAAGTTATTTGTAATCTCCACTGTCTCTCTATTGAAGGAAGTACCGTCTGTGTGTGCGTGTGCGCGCGAGCGTCTCTCTCTCTCTTATACACACATATATATATATATATATATATATATATATATTGCGAGAAAGATTTACGAGGCTCTTCAAGCTATTTTGTTGAAACTCAAATTACTAATCTGAGGTTTTCGTGTAGGTATGCGTGTAGAGAGAGAAAGAGAGATAGAGACAGACAGACAGACATGCAAATAGAAAGAAAGAAAGAAAGAAAGAAAGAGATTAATTAGCAAGTATCTTTAGGATAAAAGTCTACCCCAATCTTCTATTGAAGCTAACATTGGAATCAAATTTATTTATATTTGCTGTTGACATGAACATGAATATGAACTTTAATATTATCAGTATATTGGATACACTTAGAATATGTTAATTCTACCATGAGACATGTTATCGTTAATTTGAAAACAATTCAGAACTTTTACATCCGTATTAAGTCGAAATGCTTTGAGTTCCAAATGCAAGATTTTATCCTTTTATCAAGAATGCGCGGCTGATGGATTTTCGTATTGCAGGAAGAATCTAACGAAAACTCATCCACCTTCAAGAAAAATTTAACTGCTAACAGGAATCAAGAGTTCCCTAGCGCTAATGAACTGAATGTATTATGAATACATATTCGTCTGAAAGGAGTTGTTCGACAATGACGAAAGACAACAATGATTAACATATTCACATTCGAATTTGCCTGAACATATTAAGACTGAATACGCAAATCATGATTTTGATTTTCACTGTTCTTCGTGCATATGACGATTTACTGTCCATTGGCAAATATCAACATGCATCAGCAAATAATTCGATTGCTGAACTCTTGTTACACTCATTAGTCCGGGTTGCCTTTGGCTGACGAATCACAACGATGTAGAAAAAACCGAATATCCCAAAGTCTACTTACGTGAATGCACTGAGTGTGTTATGAACATAAAGTTGTCTGAAATAATTTGTTCTACAATGATGAAACAACAAGGATTAGTATATTTACGTTCGAATCTGCCGGGATGTAATAAGAATAAATATGCTGAATAAGCAAGTCATCGAAATAAGGAATCGTTAATAAACTTATCAGTCAGCATTTGGTTTTTCAAAAAGGTTACAGTGACACATATGTAACTCAATTTAGTCAAGTGAACATCGCGAAACAAACAACTAGTAACATCAAATGAAGTTAGTTGACAATTTGAGTTTTGAATTTACAGATATTGGTAGTTGAGAGCATGAGTACCTAGCACATCTGAAATCAAGCCCCGATGATTCTGCGGCAATGCTAGACGATGTTGTTAATGTCTATTTCTTTTTTTAATGATTAAAATGAGATATTTCCGTTCATACATAGCATTTAAATAAACTCATTCAGTCTCATCTTTATAAACTGAGACATTATTATATGTAAAACCATAATAGTAAATCGAAAAATATTGTAGTGCAATTATGCCGTGCATGATGATTGCCATAAGCGCAACCCTTTCCCAATAAAGTTTCGGATGATACGAAAAGGATAGATTTGCAAAATATTCGCTTAGCTACTTCCGTCTTACGAAACAGTTAGGACGCTATTCAAAGCGATTTGAAAATCATAGTTTTGTTAACAAAGTGCCTCTTCACAAATTAAGATATTGTTCTGTTGAAAATTTGTCTAAATAATGTGCTTAGGTCATAATATCCGATTTGTATTTTGGATCAATAATCGTTTTACTTTGTACGATATTACTTTGTCTCATTTCTACTGTTTTTAAGTAATTTAACAACAGAGTATACAAACTTGACATAATTCCCTGCCTCTTAGATTTAAACTAATATCTATCTGGAAAGATTTTAATTGTATTTATATCTATCGGAAGACAAATAATACATGGTTGATTACTTTGCTAACCAGCTCGAATCCAATTAAAAGTAAGTCTAAATTGCTGTGAAGAAAATTTGAAACTCGTGACGTAGTTAAATAAAATAGATGTTTTACTAAGACCCTAAGTTAGTAGTTATAGTTTTACTATATATCCGACTGCTCCTAGACACAGTTTTGAAAATTTATCAAACATCAAAATTCTACTCCTAATTGCTGTTTATACGATCGTATACAACTTAGTATGACATACATCTACTAAAAGAAAATTGACAATATTTTCACTTGAGAGACTCCACCTCAACTAAATAATTAGTGTATGTTATATAATTACGATCATTTCATTGAATATAAATGTATATGAACCATATATGTGTTTAAGGCAAACAGAAATCGTGACTATAAATTTGTTTTACGATGTTAGTTACAAACGGATATATCTATAAATTGTCATTAGTGCATAGGCAAGATTCTTTGTCCATAGCTTCTTACACACACACACACACACACACACACACACACACACACACACACACACACACACACACATATGTATATATATATATATATATTCCAGTCTCCTATATTATGTTATTCTTCAGTTTAAGATGCTTCAATTAATCAATACGAGGACATTAGATGGTGGGGTGCAACCATATAATGAGTTGTATATAATAATACTTTTAACACTTAATTTGAAGTGTTCAAGTATAAAGTTAATGATTGATTACCCAATGCTTCTTATTTGTGAAAGAAAAGCAAATCATCAACAACGTAGTAATTAATTAATATCTACGAACTCTAATAGAGAAAAGAAATGGTGTAGCACGAAGTTTTTAATTATACACAAACATCTAGAACGTAATTAATTTTGTTTTAACTTTGATGAGTATATTTACATTTGTTAGTTCTTGGCAAATTTGAGCTGAAATTTTGATAGTATATCGTTCGAGGTACTTTTTTAATTTTATTATTTTTATTTCCTCTGATAAATCAACAATTCTAACATAAGATATTTTTATTAACAAACTTCAATATTTTCTTAATATATTCTAATTATCCTCTTCCATCAAGCTTTGAAACATGCGGATATATTTCCTACAATGTTTATATGAAGCATTTCCTTATATAGTAGTATATATTTATATATATACATATATGGATATATTTTCTTCTGTACATATGCATAAACATCTTTTAAGATATTTATAATTTAATTTCAGTTCTGAACTTCTTGTTTTTAGCTACAAATAAATGTTAAGAAATATTTCATCTAACAATACAGATTATCGAAAAGATCATTGATAAACATACTTATATTTAGGTAACGATCCCCAAACCAGGTTTGTGAACTCTTTTCAGAACATTGTCTTAGAGGGATCTAATGTTTTTATACTAATCTATCGTTTGAACACCTGAACAATAAAAACAGTTAGTGGAGATAGTTCTGTGTGACTGACACGTAAACATTTGTGACGTAGAAACTTCCTACGTATGAATTTTTACTACATTTAGTTGACAATTTTTATGATGTAAATGTTGATTGTTAACTGTGAATCATGACCTATACAACCTAATCTTTGTCCCTACATACCTCCTGATCTTTCAAATATGTTGTACATATTTGTTACAACATATTTGTTACTCAAAGACTATGTATCTCAAGTCCATTTTGTTTTTGTTTTTCTGAATATTGTTCCCTTACTACAAGAAAAATCAGTTATACAGAAATGCGTGTGTTAAACTCTGTTCATTGAACTGATTAACTTTTCTACTTTAACTTTTATTATTCGTAAACTATTTTACACTGAAAAGATTTGTTCTTTACATAAGCCCTACCATATACTACCTTTGTATGTCTTCCTCTCTTCACCATTCACGGCACACGAATCAAAATCTCGATCCTTCCATACAACTTATTTCCTTCACTTGGTTATGTCGCAATCCATAAGTAGTTTTATTCGGTGATTAAACTGGTAGAGAGCTTCCATCAGATACTGCGTACATTTAGAAGAATCATATAATCATATAGTAAACAACTATTTTGTGTTGTTGCCCACGTGAAAGTCATTTAAACCATTAAATGTTTGCATCATACTGCAATCAATTGTAACAAACTATAGAATCAATAACCACATGCATCTTATCTCACAATATCGACTAGATTTACCAGTATCTGCATAGTGATTACAACTATACCTTTTCTCGAAAACGAGACCATCAAAATTGAAGAGCAGGCACGACATAACCGATTTGTCAGTCTGCACTCCATATTCTCAACCTCTCCCATCCATAAGCGGCGAATTAGAAGAGTGTAGAATAAACTTCCTTGCGATATTTGCTTCGAGTCAGTTCAAATCCCCTTGAGGTAAACTTTGCCTTTCATCCAATCGGCGTCGTTAAAATAAAGCGTTGGACAAGGCGGCGAGCTGGCAGAATAGTTAACACGCCGGGCAAAATGCTTATCACCATTTCATCTGTTTTTACGTCCCGAATTCAAATTCCTCCGGGGTCGACTTTGCCTTTCATCCTTCCGGGAATCGTTGAAATAGGTACCAGTTGAACTTCGGGGTCGATGTAATCGACTTACACCCTTCTCAAACTTATTGACTTTATGCCAAAATTTGAAATCAATATTCCTGAAATCAGAAGGTAGCAAGCTAGCAGAATCGTTAGTACGCCGGGAAAAATGCTTAGCATTCTGAGTTCAAATTTCACCCTGATCAATTTTGCCTTTCATCCTTTCGAGATTGATAAAATAAACTATCATTTGAACACTAGACTGATGTCGATGTAATCGACTTACTCCCTCCCCCAAAATAGCTTGCCTTGTGCAAAAATTTGAAACCAATATTTAGCGTTGTAAGAATTCAGTCGTCAACTTTGGAGGTTTCCCATTGCAGTCGGATGGCTTTCGTTTGTAGCTGTCAAATCTCCTTCAAATTACACCCTAATGTTTTCAGAAAAGAGCAAAGTTCCTTCCCTAGTCATAAACTCATAGGGGCAGTTTCCCGGTTTCCGTGGTGTATATATCCCCACCTGGATGGACGCCTATCCTTCCTGAGATCATTCATTTTTGCCAGTGGACTGGAGCAACATAAAATGAAGTGTTTTGCTCAAGAATACAACGTGTTGCCCGGTCTAGGAATCGAAACCACAATTTTACGATCATGAGTCCAACACCCTAACCACTAAGTCACACGTCTCCACAATGTGTTCAGAAAGGTATAGATACACTGTTTCTGGAAAAGAGGTGGCGTTGCCATGGTTGAAAATTATTTTATCAGAGGTATGCTCACTCAGGGCTGCTATTGATGTTAAACAACGACTTAACTGTGTACTTACAATTATAAACAGTTGTCTGCACATTAGTTTGACTGTATTTCTATTTAACCGTCTGAATTTTTAGAAAAGAAACCAAGTAGCAACAAACAGTTTATATAGAATTTTAAAGATTAATATTTTAAAGACATATATGAGAAGTTCTGTTCTTTCAGATACTTATATTTTGATTTCGAAATTCAAACACAGTCAAAAAAAGCTTATTGAAGAATGTAAAGTTTATAAGAAAATTAGAATTTAGAAAGTAGTTACAAGCATTGAAGATGACATACCTTTGGGGAAAGTGAAATTATAAAGGAAATAATAGCATCTTAGAAAAAACAGTTATTTCAGAAATTCTTTTAATGATAAAAGAAATAATTCAAACCTACAGGATGCACACATAGTATCTTCCTTCTCAAACTGATTTTCAGGCAATATATACACGTGAGATTTTAGACTCCTTACAGCGAAGAAAATTAAATATTGCTGTAGTTGTTAAGAAGTCTAATGCAGAGTAATTCATTCGGTAACCTTTTGAAAACGACTGTAGTTCAGATCACGACTATATAGCTCGCTTTTTGATATTTTCTGGAGATTGTTTTGGCAGAATTGTGCATAATGTTTTTATTCTAATTTCTGCTTGTGTGAGGTACTTGCCTTAGGCGTTTCAATGATAATTAATATCATAAAGTCTGGAATGACTTTAAACAAATACAACATTTTTATAGAGAAATCTTTAAAATTATAATTATTACGTTTTATCAATATTATCATTATTTACAGAAAAAAGCATTTCATCTTAATGAATTTTATTTAGGGAAAGACATTTATCTGGTGCCATTTCTGCTATCCTTATAATTAAGATAGCAGAATCGGTATCTGTATTTTTTAAAATTCTGTCCTGTAATGTTCTGAGTACTATCGTAGTCGACTTTGCTTTTCTATTAATTTGACTTCATTCATCACATTCGAGTCATCTTTATCGCTCTCATCTCTTTGAAAACGATGAAAACGATCAATACATGCCAGTCAAACAGTAGCATCGATTAAATCAAGCTCAACTCTCCCCAAAATATTTGTGGCTTTGTGCTAATTTTAGAAATTATACAATTATTAAAGGCAGCGAGCTGGAAGAAACGTTAACGTGCTGGACAAAATGCTTAGCAGAATTTCTTCTGGCCGTTTAAGTTCTGAGTTCGTATGCTGTCGAGGTCAACTTTGCCTTTCATTCTTTCGAGGTTGATAATGTAAGCACTAGTTGAACACTGGCGTCGATATAATCGATTTACTCCCTCCCCTCAAAAATTGTTAGTCGTATGCCAAAATTAGAAAGAATTATTTCACAATGATTAGTCGACAACGACTGACATGAATGGTATTAGAAATAAAAGTGAAACAGTTCCCATTAGAAATCGAAACTAGATCACTGCATCACCTTGCTAGGATTTCTCTAAGCCATAGAAATTTTCTTTATATAATTTACATAACAGATTTAAGCATGTTTGAACAGATATTTTCTAAATAAATACTTTATATTCATTTCTGTTTGACTCATCTCTCTCTGATTTTAACTTTATTTTTAACTTTAATTTTTAATTGCAATATTTCCGTAAAATTTTGAGTCAAGAGACATATGGGGATTTTTCAGTATCGGGTTGCGTTGAAAGAATGTGGCTGTATGGTAAGAAACTTGCTTCCGGTCGTACGACGTGGTCGTGTTTTTTTTGTGCTGGTAAGCGTTTTGCTATTGTAGGATTCCGTTTTTTGGGGGGTGGGGGGATTGTTATCGTTGTTGTATTTGTTGAACTGTATTCATTTTTACTACTACCCGGTATACCGGGAAATAGGAACTGTTTGATATATTTCAGTGACCATTGTGGCATTGCTTTTTTTTTTTATTTTGTGTAAAAATTCGAACTGTTTTAAGTCGTTTTAGATTTTGTTTTTGTGTCCCGCCCATAGCGGGGGCGGGATTAGAACTATTATCCTCTATTAGAGGAAAATTTATTATAGGCTTCCACTTTAAGAAGCAATATCTTCTGTTGAACATTTTTTGTAAAACTTTGAAAAGCCGTTGTAAGCTTTATTTTTGTATTGAATTAATTTCGACCGAATATGTCGGTCGAAATTATTAAAGAAAAATGCACTCTCGAAGAGAGTGGTGTTAATGTTGGCGGAGGTGGCAACATTAACACTGTACAAAAAATTTTCGACAGGTGCCGCGGTGGCAACTGAAACTATTGATATTCCAGTCGAAAAACTGAAGGAATACTTCGAAAGAATAAAGGAGGAGGATGGTGATATTAAGGTATCACCCACCTCCAATGCAATAGAGACACAAAGAAAAACTGTTATATTTAAATCCTATTGTCACGAGAACAAGCGGTTCAAACATTTCGAAAGAGACATAATAGAAAAATGCCTGGCCCCTATGTGGAAGGACATTGGATATATCGCAAGGGGAAAGGCATATGCGACAATCGAAGTCATATTCGCAACCGAGAAGGCCCACGGGTACTCTGTGAGCCCCCTGAAAACAAAGTAGATGGTGCTTCTACCAACCTACATGGGGAGGCGCACTCCCCCGTGTAAAAGTGACAGAAGTGCCACCAGAAATAGACCCACGAGAAGTGATGGCTGCCCTGTTGTTCAACAGGACAGAAAAAATAAAATTCTTACAGATAACATGCTCTGCTCCCCTGAACATTTCAGCCATAATTCAGGAGCACAGAAAGACATAGAAATGCTTCCAGAGAGGGTGCTCTTGGGTGAGAATGTGGCCCTTCGAATACAGGTGGAGGGAAAGAAACCCACCTGCTATGAGTGTGGAAAGAAAGGCCACATTCGTTTGGATTACGAAGAAAAGAAAAAGAGAGAAGAAAAAAGAAGTGACAATCTTGCACAGACACAAGGCCCTACATCTGTGGAAAGCAACTCCAAGACGTTACCTGTTCGAATCTGCCAGAATGTATGAAGAATGAATAGATGCGCTGTTTCGATTCTCACTGTCTTACGTGTACCCCAGGAATTATTTTCTGTTTATAATATATATCCCAAGGATAGCACGCCGAGCAAAATGCGTAGCGACATTTCGTCCGTCTTTAAGTTCTGAGTTCAAATTTTGCCGAGGTCAACTTTGCCTTTCATCCTTTCTGGGTTGATAAAAAAAAGTACCATTTGAACACTGGGGTCGATGTAATCAACCTATCCCCTTCACTCATATTTATACATTATTTATATACATTCAATATATACCCTTACTCAAAATGTTATACATATGGAACGTTTCGAAATATCATATATTCGAGCATAGTTTACGAATATATATTAATAACTATCATAATAATAAAACATAATATTGATTAGATATCATATAATCTGTTATATGTATATGACAAATATTTCATTAACTCAAATCAGATTATGAGCTAATCCAGCCCAATGCCACAAGATATTCCTCGGAGTTTGAATTTCAATTTTAACAACGCATTTTATCGGCAAAGACAGTAATAAATAATTAACTTCAAACTAACATTTTCACTGTAGTGAGCATTAAAACATTCATTAGAAGTATATATGCGGTGAATGAGGTAAAAACAACATTAGCTTGATAGCTAAAATGCAGAAGACAACACTGGGTGTGTTTTGATCTCATTTCCCAGGAAAGCATACACTTCAGCGTGTATACCGACATATTGATGAAAGAATCATAAAGTAAATATCGTACTGTATTGTACACGAGGTGGTATGAAAATTAGCATATTTAAAAAACATAAATCACTGAGACTATCTAATTAAAAATAATAATTTTTTTTCTTAGTGCTCATCGCATTAATTATGCTTTGACAAACTTAACTTTCTGAATAACATCTCAAAGTAATTTCTCTGACTTTTTCCTTATTTAATAACTATCCGTGAAGAGGCGTGTCCTAGTGGGTAAAGTGTTTCTCTCACGATCATAGGATCATAGTTGTGATTCTGGCCCGGCGATGCACTGACTAAAACACTTCATTTCATGTTGCTCTAGTTCATTCAGCCGTAAATGAGTTCAGCAATAGCTGAAAAGTTAACCCTGCGACGAACTGGTTTCCCGTTCAGGTGAGGGCGGGATTATAACCTCATTCATGTCCCATCTAAACCGTGTTAAGCTTCGGTATTATGAGTCATTGGTCTCGTAACTAAATCCTAATAAGTACTTGAAAACGAACTATCGAAGAAATTTTCACATGGTAGCTCGATCTAATGCGAATAACAGTGTAATCTTCCTTCAGTCACATCCTGCCCTCTTATAAAAGGAATTATATATTCATATTTAGTGCTGAGCACTACAAAGACAGAGTCTTTGATTATCTGAAAATTTATGACATATCTTTTTAATAAGCAAGCAATTTTAAATGCACGGTGAACAGTAAATGTTTTTTTGACTCACCATGACCAGAAAAAGTGGCAACGACCTGACAAGTTTCTAATTCGTTACTAGAAACACGGGCACAGCTGAATCGGTCCGTCTGATTTCCATAACAGTAATGCATGTAGTTATGAAAATTAGATGAACAAATCCGTGTACGTTTGCACCATTAATAGTTATAAGCTCCATATTTTTCCCTAGATATTCTTTCTCTGATGAAGATCTCAGAAGACTAAAAACTAGTCAGTTCGATTCCACTTTACCTGTTTGCGGGAAATAATACTCTTAGTGTAACTACGTCGTTTATTTTCCACAGTGAAGCCAAAGTTGTATGTTTATTCAAAATGGTATACCTTACATTACATCTCAAATTAGATTCAATTTGTCTGGCAAATAGAATAGTCACTGGGGTAACGCCTTTGATCATAAGTCTACTTAACGATGACCGGGACTACACAACACTTTGGAAATTGAATATACATAAGGCTGAGTTGACAAAATGTTTGAACACAATTTTGAAAAGTAAGATGTAAGACCGAAGAATGTAATATAACGATTAACAGAAGATCACAGGTGTTTTGTGTTAGTAAAGAGCACTGACTGTGATATCTTGCTATCAACTGTTATACTCCCACAAGGCAATAGTCAGTGACTTCATGATTACACCCGTCCAACTAAATAATACTTTAGTATGTTATGTGTTCTTTGATAGTTGACCTTAGTTTAGCTGTTTAACCACAATTCACATTAATATTGATCTCTGACCTCACAGCAGAAGTCAAATACTTTCTTGGGATAATTGTTATAGCTTTCTTTTCCAGCACAAAACTCGTTTATTTTACTTCTCTTTCCGTCTTTCAATAACGCTTGCAGTATTATTATGTTATATGAAGTGGTTAGCATTATACAATGAGCGGTAAATAAGCAGAAATATGTGATGAGATTTCAATTCCTAGTGAAAGAAAAGAAGCTTACTTCATTAAGTTTAGAAAATGTATGAATGCTGCAAATACCCATTTTTCAGTTTCCACCAAAGGCACCAATTATGGTAGTCAATTAATTAATATCTCTGATCATGAAAAATGGCTATTTATTTCGCTAATGTATATTACTACTGTGTATCATAAATGTGTGTGTGTATGTGTGTGTGAAAGTATGTGCGTATATATATATATATATATATATATATATATATATATATATATATATCATGGTGTATATGAATGCAGCATACCTTAAATGAATACACACTCACACATGTATGTATGTATGTATGTATCAATGTATGTATGCATATACTGCAACTATCGTTGTGTACTATATGTCATGAACGAATATATATATGCTTTTTGACTTTCATCTAAAACGTGTAAAGAAATAGGAATATCAAGGTTGAATATTGTTGTGATTATAGATTAAGCTAAATTTATGACACTTTTTTCCAGAAACTGCCTCGTTTGATATCTATTTATCCTATGGTTCCTCTACCTTATATTTACACCTTCTACTTCTATTAAGGTTCTGTAATAGATTTTCTTAACCTAATATGTCATTCAATATAATTTTTTTCTCTTCCAACCAGATCCTGCAGCTTTACGTTTGTCTCAAACTTTGTAACAATTTTTATACTTTTATATTCACTATGTGACAATCTTTACTCATTGATATTCACTGTTTATCACAAACTTCAGTCATGTATATTCATATTCTTTCACAAATTATTCTCGCCTACGTTTACTGTTGCCTGCTACCATCCATATCTAACGATAAATTATATTTCTACGTTAACTCGATGCAACAATTTATTCGTTAAAATTCCTACAAGAAAGTTTCCTTTCACATCCATTCTATTGCTTTGTTCATGTCTGCTCCCAACACGATTATTTAGAATTAATCTTAGAGACTATTTATTAGATATTCTTGGGATCATTTCAAATGCAACCTCAACTTAGTGGTAATATCCTACGCACAAGACACATAGATTAGCATAGAGAAGCCATGCTGCAATGTGACTATCATACTAATGAGAGTAAAACAGACCAAGAAAAGCAATCAATAATATAAACACAAAAGAAACCAGAAAGTAATTCATTGTAGATATACCTATATTACATATATATATATATACATATGCATACATGCATATATGTATATGTGTGTGTGTGTGTGTGTGTGTGTGTGTGTGTGTATGTATATATACACACATATGTGTGTGTATATATATATATGTATATGTACATATATATATATATGTACATTATATATATATATATATATATATATATATATATATATATAATACATATATGCTCAGGTGCAGCTGTGTGGTAAGCAGCTTGCTTACCGACCGGATTGTTCTGGGTTCAGTCTCACTGTGTGACACTTTGGGCAAGTGCCTTCTCTTGTGAATGGATTTGGTAGACGGAAACTGAAAGAAGCCCGCCCTATATAAATGTGTGTGTGTATTTGTTCCCACCACCGCTTGGTAGCCAGTGTTCGTGTGTGTATATCCTCGCAACTTACCGGTTCAGCAAAAGTCACCGATAGAATAAGTGCCAGGCTTTAAAAATTAAAAGATATACTATATATATATATATATATATATATATATATATATATATATGTATATATATATATATGTATGTATGTATGTATGTATGTATATACAGAGAGGGAGGACAGAAAGATCGTTATACATTCTATTACATCTTTTGCGTTCAACAAGGGACGAGTTATATTTCGTTTTGTATAAAATAAAATTCGACCGTTAATATCCAATATGTTTCTAAAATATTAGAATGTTTACTTTGTTTTATTTGAAAACTTAATAAGGAATTGTAAACTAGTAAAACCCTCGATACAGTAATGTGAGAGTTACTTTTATTAGAATTATATTTCTAAACAGTTTCTCAATTTTTTTAATTATCTCGTCTTATAAATTATTAACACTAACACGTGAAATCTTAAGTAACTTTAAACTATAAAAACACAGCATGGGGTGTAAATTGTGCTTAATTAGTCTAAACCATGTCAGCATGGAACAGTGATATTAACTGAAGATGATGAACTTACGACGGAATCCGTTACTCTTCAATGATTCCATAACGACTTCCAAACCGGTAATGCAAATTAATCATTCTAAAGTCCTTTATTTCAACATTAAATATTGCTGCTGCTAAAACGTTTCCAAAACCACCAGGTTTTTCTTTCATAATATTTAATAATTTGCAGTTATAACAATATAATTATATTTTAATGACATTATCGAATATAATTTTTGTCTAATAATCGTTCTCATACAATGATGGATATAAATGAGCGGATCATTTTTTTATAAATATTCACTATTTTAATTCTTGAGTCGTATTAACTAACTTGGGTGTTACTCGTCATATAACGGGTATCATTGGAAGTATATTTTTTGCCACCATGGGTAAACATTCACTATTGATATTAAATATTACATACATAAATAAACATACAAACCGTCATACACACACACACACACACACACACACACACACATGTATGTGTGTATTTGTCTATGTAAACTTAATGCTTCTTTACTTTTTCCTACCAACTGCTTGTTATGTTTATCCTTACAATAAAACTGTAGTTATGTAGTTACGTATACATGCATGTATCATGGACACAAGATTCCGTATATTTGTGTGCATGTATGTGCTTACGAGTGTATATGTATGTGTGAAAGTGTGTCATGTATTTGGCGTTCATCAACGACGTAGCTTTTATCATCTTTACCATCCCCCTGTCTATGGTTGTCAACTTCAGTATTCGTCTATCGACCTTAACTTCTTACATTAACATTCTCTCTCTCTCTCTCTCTCTTCAATATAAAGCTATATTAAACGTGACTGTAGAATTCAACCAACTAACATTTATATTGGCTATTATAATATAGAGATTAGTCTAAAAGTTCATTTTTATTATTGACAAACCATTACTCCCAAAATATTCTACTATTGACATTCATTGTGAACAAGATATCAACCGCGATTTTTGTGATTGTTAATATTGCATCAGTCCGTTGGCATTACAATATCTTCTATCAGTGGATTGCTATTACAATATCTAACGTACCATTATCTCATTGTGATTAATACCTAATACAATATAAATGTCATTTTTATTTAATGCAATAACAATCGTTGTTATTATTGTAATATCGAATGACCTATCGTCAGGTTGTGATTGTGACGTCTAATAGAATATCAGTCAAATGTAATTGCGGTATCTAATGTAGAACCAGTTTATTGTAATTTCAGTATCTAATGCATCAGTATATTTCTATTATAATACACGATATTGCATAATGTAAAGCAACGCTTGTTCATTGTCAGCTTAATATTACTCTATAGCCATATCATTACAATAGCTATTATTGTTATTTTGATGACGTTTGGCCTTGTGGATGTAATGTTACATTTAATGAATACTCAGAAATATAATTAACATCTGAAATACTAAGAAAATTATCTTCAGTTTCGTCTAATGTATGTACGTAACATTCCAACTGCGTGCATGAGCATATATGAAGATGAATTCATTGATTTTATAATAGAAATGGCACAAGTAAGAATGCACCAAATTTCTGAGTAAGTTCGTGTGATAGATTTCAATCGTCGCAGGAAGTATTAAGTTTATTTTCTCAAGAACACATTAAGCGTTAAAGGGAAATTAATTATTAATTAATATAATCTCAGATAAATTTGTCTTTTTATCCGTCTGTACTTTTATGGTTCTTGCTCTTCACTGTTCTTGCTTTTAGTTTTTGTTTGTTTGCTTTTTTTTTTGTTTTTGTTTTGTTTTTTTCTTATTCATTTAGAAGTTTAAGGCTGATAAATTTCCCACTTGAAGAATTGAACTCATAACTGTGATTCGAATATCTACTCGTCAACTATAAAGTGTCAGCACAATACAGATAGAGCGGACTGTGAAAACTTTATATTTCTGTTACGTAGACTAATTGTCAGTTGAGTATTAAATATCTTGTCAAAACACATCGCAATTCCAGTGTTCTATAGACAAGGCCTAATGCATTTTGTTTAACAGTGCATAGGTAAAGGAAAGAAATGATGAGCGACCTTTCACCAAGACCTACATTCACTCTGGAGCCTCTGTGCGGCCACTCCAACGGCAACCAAATTTCTCTCAATTCAGATGTCATTGTTTATAAAAAGTGCGAGGGTACTTATTGAATAATGTAGTTCAAACACACAAAGATGCGACTTCTCGGTTTGAATATATTTTTTCATGTGTTTTCATATGAGCTGACTTGGAATTAAGTGTCTCCAACAACCTATTAATCGATGTTGTACGATGGCATCCTACAACATCGCTGCCAATCGGAAACATAGTACCAATATTCAGTCCTTGGGCCTTCTGGAGCTGAAGGATCTAAGGCAGGAAATTGAAAATACTCATTATTAACAGAGCCTAGACGTCCTTATTAATAGACACCTTGATTGATTCAGACTTATAACTAATGTAGCTTTTAAGACTCTCTTACGACAAAAAGACGAGGTGTGTAAATGTCAACCGGTTTTTAACGGTTTATTTCTGTACATCCTCAAAATGCCTTCTCTAATCCTCTTCATTTTCAAAATCAACTCGCAGAAGTTTCAAATCGAACATCAACAATATCAACTTTCCCATGCGCAGATGGCCTAAAGGAATTCCAGGCATTTCTCCTCCACCCCTCTCTGTCTTTCCTTTTCTTAAAATAATGTGGTAACCAATACACATCCCAGTGCATATCGATCACGCTTATATTGTACTAAAATATATCAGGAAATATACCATATAAATTTATACTGTAAATTAATTTTATGACTCTTAGAAATAAACAAGTCAATGCTACGCGATTATACGGTAAAAGTCAAATTATTGATGAGGGGAAATATTTCAGAAAAACTAAACTGAACTAAAAATATGTTTAAATAAACTACTTAAGTTCAAATTACTAACAATTAACGTGTTTAATGAATCACAATCAATCAATTATAGAATATCATCAACAATGCAATTAAATGGGGTGGGGAAAGATACCTTGATAAATCTAAACAAAAGTTGTTAGCAATGTTGTTTAATGAATTATTAAGTAATTCGGAAGAAAAAGCATTAAACTATTTGTTGACCTCGTTATTTGCAGTAATCAGAATATCAACTTTTGTGATCAAATTAATAAATATATAGACAATTGTAGAAGGATTCGAACAACATCTATAAACTTTTCCATTGCTATGTGATATTCTCATGAGTACCAGGGTCTCCTACATCCGAATCTTAACCCACAAAAATCTATTGGATTGAGCTCTAATTAATAACATTTTTTGAAGATTTTGTGAGTATCTTTTCCTAGTTGTTAACTGAGAAATGTGAAATGGATGCCCTGCCTAGAGATACAACAAAAAGAATTGAGCCCACATAAGTTACTAGTTTATTGCATTGTCTACTCAATGCAATTTTCTTTTAATGACCGAAATTCAGATAAGGTTCTGACCGATTTTACCCTTCTAGTTCCTATTAATTGTTATGTGTTGGCTCTTATTTATAATCTTCGAAGAAATCTAGATTTTAGGATACTTCCTGTAGTTTGGAAACAAATCCTATAACTGTTTGAACATCTTCATATTGTTCAGAGAGACATTCTAGAGATGTTCTATCGGTAGAATGAGCCTGGGGAAGATAACTAATAAAAAGTTGTTTGCTTAATCAAAATGTTGACGTTTTCCTAAATATTCCAATTTAATGCCGTGAGCTGGCAAGTTTTTCATTAGGTGTTTATTAAGTGTACTCAAACTACAATTGACTTCATCTTCAACTTAGAAACGGCTTCCGATGTGCCGTTCCTTCCGATGTGACAAGTTCCTTCCAAAACCTTGTCATTTATATGCATTTAACTCATCTAAAAATCTAGTTCCACAAATGTTTCGCTCCGTCGAATACAATTAGCTATTTGCCATACACATTGTTTCATACCAATTACCACTAACAAACAGCATTCTTCAATATTGTCTTTTTTCTTTCCTCTATTAAACTTCGTTGGATAATTGTCATTCTGTGATTTAATATTTTTTTGGCAGTAGGTTTCAATCTATTGAATTGTAGCCTTGTTGAGGAAATACTCTCAGTCAAACAAATTTACGCCACTCTTTGCTTCAGCCTGATAATATTTGATTGAATCCTATATTACAGGACATAAAAGAGCATAATATATATATATATATATATATATATATATATATATATATATATATATATACATATGCATACACACACACTCACACATATACATATATATATATATATATATATATATATATATATATATATATATATATATATATATATAGGGAGAATTCGCAAAACAAAGACGAAGACAGGTGGTGTAGACAACAAACAGATGTATTAGTTTAACGCTCGAGAACTGAAAAAGTCTTTAACGTTTCGAGCCTACGCTCTTCCACAGAAAGGAACACAGAAAGAAACAAGGAGAAAAAATAAAGAATGTGTAGTGGCTAGCGATCTATCATGGCGAATGCCGGACAGAGGGGTCACACAAGAGAGCTAGGAAGAAGGGGAGATAATAAAGTAGCGGGATCCCAAAACAAAGGTGCGCGTGTGTGTGTGTGTGTAAGAAAGCATGTCTGTGCGTGTGGAAGAGGGCTGGTGACCTTGACGTGTACGTGTGTGTATGGGGCTGGGAAGTGGTCAGTGCTAATGTGTGTGTGGTGGTGTGATGTGGTGTTGCGTGGTGTTGTGTGTGTGAAAAGGGAATGAAAATAAAAAATACTTTTGTAGTTACCCTCAGACTCAAGTTTCTGTATCAATGTGCAAAATAGATTAATTTGCTATCCGTACTTCTGTGAGGGCACTAAAATTAATGCATATTTATGCAGCAAATAGCACTGAAAATACATGTGCTACATACTTATACATTATAATTATCAAATCCACCGCGCAAGCGCAGTTACATTTGGTAGCAAATAATAATTTAAAAAATTAAAACTGCGTACCAGAAAGGCTTTGAAACTAAGAAAATTTTACTGTGAAAATAATAATGGTAGAAAATTTAGAAACATTTTCATACCGGTGGCTAGTAAGCATAATAAAGTCAATAGACAACATATTTTCATATATAATAGTGTATAAACAGTTCACGTATTTATACACAAAAGAGGTGACCTTTGGCAGGATACCTTACATGCTAGAAAGAGCAGTTATAGCCCAAACCACGAATAAGAAATTGCTCTTATTCGTGGTTTGGGGTTTAACTGCCCTTTTTAGCGTGTAAGGTGTCCTGTCAAAGGTCACCGCTTTCGTGTATAAATACGTGAATTGTTTATACAGCGTTACATATGAAAATATGTTGTCTATTGATTTTATTACGCGTGCTAGCCACCGATATGAAAATTTTTCTAAATTTTCTACCCTTATTATTTTCACATTGCAGGAGTACATAGTTATTGTACTGTTTATTGCCTGTTAGTGGTTCACTTGCTCTCTGTCACATCTAGAGGTGATTTAGCTTCCATTATTTATATATATATATATATGTCTTTGCACAAGGATCACAAATTTCTGGTTTGATACGCATCTAACCTACTACAGTGAGTTGGACTCTAAGCCGTGGTGAAGGCGACTAACCTAGGAGATGTGGAACTGTAATAGATAAAGTTTGGGGTGTGTTGTCCATAGAATTTGTGTCAAGCATTCATACCAACTTTCTGCATTTCCAAAGCGGGTTATTTCGTTCTCCACAGACGTTCGCAATTGAAAACTGTGTGGGTAATTGAAAAAAGCTGTTGAACCCTCACGTGATGACAACCGACGGGAGAGTGCATCTTTTATCTTCTACTTGTTTCACTTATTAGACTGCGGCTATGCTGGTGCAGCAGCTTGAATTTTTAGTCGAATGAATCGACCCCAATACTTGTTTTTTGAAAGTTTGGTACCGTTAAGTTACGGGAACGAAAACATATCAACACTGGTTGTCAAGCGGTGGTGGGGGACAAACACAGACACAAACTCACACATACACACGCACACACACACACACACATATATATATATATATATATATATATATATATATACGACGGGCTTCTTTTAGTTTTCGTCTATCAGATTCACTCGTCGGCTTGTGGCTATACCAGAAGACACTTGCACAAGGTGCTACGCAGTGGGACTGAACCCGGCAACATGTGGTTAAAAGAAAGCTTTTTACCATACAGTCACGCCTGTGTCCCTATAGTGTACTATATATATATATATATATATATATATATATATATATTTATATGGGAGAATATACAAATAATAACAACAGACGAGGACAGGTGGTGTAAATAACAAAAGTATATATTAGTATGACGCTCGGGAATACGGAAAGTCTTTGACGTTTCGAGCTACGCTCTTCAACAGAAAGAATACGGAGACAAGGAGAAAAACACGGAGAAAAAAAATTGAATAGTGTTCAGTCAACGGTCAATCATAATAATGGCCGATCATAACAATGGCTGACCGGAAGTTAGAAATTCTTATTTCAGGAGAGCTAAGAAAGGGGGAGATAACAAACGGTGATCGGGAACGAGGGGCTGTGTGTGGGAGGTAGAATGCTGGTGATCTTGACGTATGTATTGTGAAAATGGGGAAGGGAGAAAGGGAGAAAGTAGTTGGTCAGTTGTAGTGTGTGCGTGGTGTGATGTGAGGGTGTTGGGAGGTGGGGAAGGCATGGGTGGAGTGTGGGTTAGGCTGAGGGTGGGGTAGAGGTAGGGGTCTGTGGGTAGGGTGGGGTATGTGGGTAGGGGTGGGTGGTGGGTGTAAGGAATTGGATAGGGTGGAGTGGGAAGGTAGAGTAGGAGTGTGTTGGGGTGTGGTGGGATGAGCTTATGAGGGGGTGCTGACGAGGAGGGAGAGGGGAAGGTGGATGTAAGAGAGGGGGAAGATGGGTATGGGAGGGGAGAGGAGAGAGGAAGAGAGGAGAGAGGGTGGGTATAAGAGAGGGAAGGTGGATTGAGAGAGGGGAAGGTGGGTATGGGGGGAGGAAGAGAAAGAGAGGAAGAGGAAGAGAAAGAGAGGAAGAGAAAGAGAGGAAGAGAAAGAGAGGAAGAGAAAGAGAGGAAGAGAAAGAGAGGAAGAGAAAGAGAGTGAGAGAGAAGGAAGAGGGGTATGGGGGGAGAAAGAGAGGAAGAGAAAGAGTGAGAGAGAGAGGGGAAGAGAGTAAGAGAGTAAGAGTGTAGAGAGTAGGAGAGTAAGAGTGTAGAGAGTAAGAGTGTAGAGAGTAAGAGTGAGAGAGGGGGAGTACGAGAGAAGAGAGTGAGAGAGAGTAAGAGAGAGGAGAGAAAGAGTAGGGGTGAAGAGAAGTGGGAGTGGAGAGAAGTAGAAAGAGAAGTAGGAGTGAAGAGGTGAAGAGACGTACAAAGAAGTAGGAGTCGGAGCAGGAGGTGGGGGAGTGGAGAGATGGGTGGTAGGAGGGAGGGTTGGGGAGAGAGACAGGAGGAGGGGGTTAGATGAAGAGTGGAGGGGAGTTGAGCCCATGTGGCGCAAAGGAGCGAAGATAGAAGATTAATCCCTGTTCACGGCGCAAACGGGAGTCCGGATGGCCCCTGTGCATGGACAATCCAAACACAGACAGGTGTTGCCGCAAGAAGTGGCCGGCAGAACGGAAGTGGCATGACACCGGGGTGTCATTGCCGACGTTGATATCTCGGAGGTGTTCCGCGAATCGGTCGGCCAGGCGGCGCCCCGTTTGTGCGATGTACATAGATTGGCAGAGAGAGCAGGAGAGGCAATATATGATGTTGGTAGACGTGCAGGTGAAGGAGTCGGTGATGCGATAGGGTCGGTGATGGGTGCTGGTGAGGAGGGTGGTGTTGGAGAGGTAAGGGCAAGTGCGGCAGCGTGGGCGGGAGCAGGGGAACGAGCCAGGTTGGGAGGTTGGGTTGGGGAAGAAGCTGTGGACCAAGAGGTCCCGTAGGTTGTGGGCTCGTTTGAAGGAGGGGAGGGGTCGATTAGGGAAGATGTGGGAGGTGGAGGTGTCGGACTGGAGGCGCCGAAAAGCTCGGAGAATGGAGCGTTGGAGGGGTAGGGTGGTGGGATGGTAGGTGAGGGGAAAAGGGAGGCGGGAAACGGCAGGGCGGGTTCGGGGGGAGAGAGCAGATGCACGGTCCACAGAACGTGCTCTGGCAAGGGCGGTGTGGATGGTGGTGGGTGGATATCCACGCAGGCTAAAGTGGTGAGCCATGAGTTGAGACTGAGTCTCAAAGTCATGGCTGTCGCTACAAAGTCTGCGTAGACGGAGGAATTGGGAATAGGGGATGGAAAGTTTTGTGTGTCTAGGGTGGGAGGAGGAGAAGTTGAGATAGGAGTGTGAGTCTGTGTGTTTGTAGTGGATGGAGGTGCTAAGGGCGGAGTGGAGGATGCTGACCGAAATGTCGAGAAAGGGGACAGAGGTGTCAGAGACAGTACAGGAGAAGTGGAGGGCAGGATGGAAAGACTGAACGAAAGAGAGGAACGAGTCAAGATGTTCGCGGGAGAGTGAGGTGGCACCGATACAGTCGTCGATATACCGACCGTATAGTTCGGGAGTAGGACCAGTGAAACTGGAGAATATTTGGTCCTCGACATAACCAACGAAGAGGTTCGCGTAGTTGGGGCCCATTCTCGTCCCCATGGCCACTCCCGAGAAATGCTGGTAGATATCTCCCGCGAACGAGAAGCAGTTGAGAGATAGGACAAGTTCGGCCAGACGAATGAGTGTGGAGGTGTCGGGTTGTGGGTTGGGGCGTTGGTCTAGAAAAAACTGCAGGGCACGCAGCCCCTCGTCGTGGGGGATCACTGTATAGAGGCTCTGGATGTCTAGAGTGAAGAGAAGCTTAGAAGGGCCGGGAGGGAAAGAGAAGGAGTTGAATAGACGAAGCGCGTGGTTAGTGTCATGAATGTGGGAAGGGAGAGAAGCCACTAGGGGGGCGAGGACACATTCTAGGTATTTTGAGATAAGCTCGGTGGGGCAGTTGCAGTCGGAGACGATGGGGCGGCCAGGGTTATTCGGTTTATGGATCTTGGGGAGGAAGTAAATGGTGGGGGTGCGTGGGGTGCGAACAATAAGGTTGGAGGCGGTGGCGGGGAGACGGGAGGAGAGGATGAGGTCATGGATAGTGGAGGACACAGTCTGTTGGTAGCTGGGCGTGGGGTCGGAGGGCAGAGGGCGGTAGAATGAGGTATCTCGAAGTTGACGGAGAGCTTCGGCCTCGTAGAGGTCCGCGCGCCACACTACCACGGCTCCACCCTTATCAGCCGGTTTTATGATGATGTCCGTGCGGCGTCGGAGGGATCGAAGGGCCGAGAGTTCGGCTGGGGAGATGTTGAGTCGAGAGGGACGCCTGGAAAAGTTAAACCGGCCCACAGCGCGTTGGCAGGCGCCCGCGAAAAGATCAACTGCCTGGAACTGGCCAGGAGCAGGCGTCCATTGGGATGGTCGTCGGCCCAGGTCAGTGAAGCAGTCCTCGTTGCGTGCGGGTGGTGTGTTATGGAAAAGCGCACCCAACCTAATGCGGCGCACAAAGCTGTGGACATCAGCACGGGTTTGAAATTCCTTGCAGGATGGAGTGAGTGGGATGAAGCGCAGACCCCTATTGAGGACGGAGCGCTCCGCCTCAGAGAGCGGAAGATCTGGGGGAATGGTAACGACAGGCTGAAGTGGAGAAGGGGTGGGTGGAATAGAAGTAGGAGGGGATGAAGTAGGGTTAGGAGGGGCGGTCGGGATGGTGGAGGGCTGGGAGGGAGGGGTGGAGTGTGTGTGGGAGAGGCAGGGTGGTTGGGTGTGGGTGGGGAATGCACATCAGGGAGGGAGAAGGGTGGTGGAGGGGTTGGGGTAGTGGCATCGGGTGTAGAGGAATGGAGGAGTGAGTGAAGTTTGCGGAGCTTAGTGTCGGTAAGAAATGCATGAAAGAGATGATTAAGTTGAATGATAAAGCGCAATGTATTGTGAGCATGGGAGGGTGACAGAGAAGAGAAAAATATGGAAAAGGCTGGAGGAAGAAGGCGGTCGATAGTGTGGATTTTAGAGAGATTGGAGCGAATGGTGGCCCGCATAAGGCGGTAGGATGTGGTGCGGAGTATGGGTAGAATGGTGGTAGAAGAGTGGAGAGTGGGGTGGAAATGGAGGCGGAAACCCTTAGGGATGAGGTGGTGATGTAAGCAGCGACTGAGAAACGTAATATGACTAGAGAAACGAGTCTTCTTGAATATGAGTAAGGAGAGTCGTATAGTAGGTTGAAAGTATAGAGAGGGAAGTGTGCGGAGGTATAGTTTTAGGCGGTTGTGGAGAGTGAGTTGGAAAGATTTGTAGTCAGGCATGATGGAACGAGAGAGAAAAGAAAATTAGACGTGGGAAGGAGAATTACAAAAGGTGTGGTGGAAAAAAACAAGCGTGATGAGAAAATTGGACGTGGAAAAAAGGAAAAAAAAAAAAAAAAAAGGAAAAAAACTGGAAAAAAACTTTTTTAACAGGTGTGGGGGAAAAAAATAAAGGCATGAGGAGAAAAAACGAAAAAGGGGTTGTGAGAAGAAAATATATGCGAGGTGGGAGAAAAAAACAAAGCAAAAAGGAAGATGGGACAATAGGGAGAAAATGGGGTGACAGGGAGAGAAGAAACGAGAGGAGAAAAGAAAGGGAGGGAGAAGAATACAAAGTAATAGGTGCAGATTAGAGAAGACAGATTAGGAACTAAAGTTTGTTTTTATGCTCAGTTACAATGGTTTCAAATTTTGGCACAAGGCCAGCAACTTCCTGGGTGGGGGGAAGTTGATTTCCGCGAACCCAGTACTCAACTGGTACGTACTCTATCGACCCTGTAACGATGAAAGGTAAAGTCGACCTCGGCGGAATTTGAACTCGGAACTTAAAGACGGATGATAATGCTCAGTTATAATAAAAACAATTTTATCTGATGGTTTACTCAATATTCTTGCAAAGTACCAATTTGTTATTCTTAAACGAGAGTCTTATTGACAGTCCGACTATGGGTTAGCTGGCCGAAACTTCGAACATTCAACAACATGTTTGATTAAGAATAATAAATATGTACGTATACATTTATAAATACATACATATGCATACATATTATGCATATATGCATACATTTATATATATACATATATATATATATATATATATATATATATATGCATTCATATATACATAGATGTATACATACGCATGCATCATATACTCACACACACACATATATATATATATATATATATATATATATATATATATATATATATATATATATATATACAGAGATAGATAGATAGATAGATAGATAGATAGATAGATAGATAGATAGATAATTTTACGCAATATTTAAGATCTAATCATAATCAAACCTAGTCCGATAGAGAGAAGTCGGGAGTAATTAAAGTCATAGAAGCGTCCATACGAGAGAATCAAAATAGCAAGTCTCTGCTATTATATCTTAGCGAGGCCAATAAAAATCTCACCTGATTGGTAGTAATTGGAGAAGCTCAGCAAGAATAATATAGAATTAACTGTTTCGAGTCTAGTTATTGCTGGAACACAAAAGGCATTTCTTGCCTACTGATTGTTATAGTACAAAAGTAAGAGGGAAAACAATTTGAACGCCGATATATGAGAAAATTAATAATAATGATAGTGTATTTGGCATTGGCTTAATATATGAATCGGAATAAAAGGGTTCCTTCTGTAGGAAAATAAACGTAAACGAAATTGTGATAATAAAATATAATCACCGAAATTTCAGGAGAATCATGGTGTTATGATAAAGATTTGAAAACATAAATGACAAAATTATAGTGGATTTGGTTGCAACTAATTTCGATCGATGGACAACACAAAGAAAATGTTAAGGTAAATGTCACTAATTAGAGAACAGCGATTTCTAACGTTGGGACTACGACTTACATTTAGAAAGTGGTGATATTGTTAATTAAATTTATCCTGGCAGAAATAACGGCTATAGTTGGATTTCGACGCAAGAATAAACGCGTGTAATAGAAGAGCCAAGGTATTTTGCTCCACATCTTTCTGTTTTTGCTACTCTACCGGTCTCTGAGATCGGTAAAGTTTTATAATCATCTAGGAAAATATTTGATCCACTTACGATATCGGTTAAAGTGACAGGAACGTTCCTCTATATTTTGAGTTCAAATTGCACCTGGATAGAATTTAACTTCCAGACACCCAAATTTTGATAAACTAGTACACTGACGTCAAGGAGAGTCATTAACTACGTTAAAGACTACACACACACGGAGGTGACGCCAGAGACAATGATATTGATGACATTTGTGTTGACCACCAAAGAAAAAAAAAATTAAGCCATGTCATACAGACTCTGTGATGATGTTTGCAGAAACAAAGATGACGTAGTGACGGCACGTTTACGGCAACGAACTGGCAGAATCGTTAGCACGCCGGGCAAAATGCTTAGCGGCTTTTCGTCCGTCTTTATGTTCTGATGTTCAAATTCCGCCGAGGTCTACTTTCCTTTTCATCCTTTCGGGGTCCATAAAATAAGTAGCAGTTGAACACTACTGTAATCGACTTTCTCCCTCCTTGGAATTACTGGTCATGTGCCAAAATTTGAAACTAATATTTAAGACATTTTTGACAACAACATTAATGGTAGCTTTACCGAAGACATTAATGACATCAGTAGTTTCTTCAAATCATTTGGTTTTGTTTATGTCATCCCATTAACCGTGCTTTTCTCTCTTATATTATCACAAGAGGCAGAACCACGCGCCACCAATTGTGATTTTCTTCAACTTCTGCACACTTTTAAATTCAAAAGTATATCTCATTAAAATACATTAAATAGAACTGTACACAATAGTACGATTCCCCTTGGAAAACTCAAGCAGCAAAAAGAAAATATTATTTATATTCGACAGATATTTGTCCTCATCTTGTTTGTTGTTAACACAACGTTTCTGCTGGTAAACTTCCAGCCTTCATCAGGTGTCTTGGGGAAATTTTGAACCTGGGTTCTCATTCCTAAGTTATTTTTCGATATTATTATTTTTATTAGTAGTAGTAGTAGTAGTAGTAGTCAGGTCACCGCCTGGAATTGAGTTCGATTCCAGGCAGTGACCTGAATAATAATAATAATAATAATAATGATAATAATAATAATGATAACAATAATAATAACAACAATAACATCGAAAAATACCTTAGGAATGAGAACCCAGGTTCGAAATTTCCCCAAGACACCTGATGAAGGCTGGAGGGTATATCAGCCTAAACGTTGTGTTAACAACAAACAAGATGAGGACAAATATCCGTCGAATGTAAATAATGTACATAATTCCTCATCCCTTAAATATAGAACTGAAAAAGAAAATAATAATAAAATTATCAATGGATAAATATCCTACTTGTGGACAGTATAAATTTATTGCAGATGTGATATTAGAATTTTTAATATCTTTTTATTTATTAGTTGGTCAGTATTACACAGACATTTGTACTTTACTATTACATTGGTACGTGTACAGTAGTATTACAGTTATATGTACAATAGTATCAAGCTTTCACATGTACTCGAGTATTTCACTATCTGTTATATATATATATATATATATATATATATATATATATATATATATTCCAGAATGACAAAGGCGAAAGTGATTCTAGTATGGTTTGAACTCAAAATACAAAATGTAAGCAATCCAAAAGCGTGACGCATATTTTCCAGCTCTTTACCGATTCTTCCATAAATTGCCCTCTTACTATGCTGTTTCTCCGTCTTCAATCCTAAAACAATTACTATGGTGACGATGATGATAATAATAGCGTTTGCCACAAAAAGTCTTATTATTAACACTGACATGAAAACTCAAAGCCAATACAAAAAAAATCCATTCGCAAAAGACTTTTAACAAAATTTCCTCAATTTTATAACCCATTAATATAAATTTTTCCAGCTAATTAAAACTTCAACAGTATTTTTCAAAGATTTCCTTGATTAATTAATAAAAATAATTGAATATTCTCTCCCCCGAAAATACCTTTTACGTTAAATAGCTTTACTGAGATGAATACACTCACACACACACACACAAATATATATATATATATATATATATATATATATATATATATACCACTGTGCGTGTATTTGCGTGTGTATGCATCGATATGTATGAAGACATACACATGACTATCCACATACACACACATAAATACACATGCAACATATATATATGTGTGTGTGTGTGTGTGTGTGTGTGTGTGTGTGTGTGTGTGTGTGTGTGTGTAAGTAATTTATATCACTATATAACATGATTAATTATATGAACAATCACTGTATGAGTTGACTGAAATATGTAATGAAATAGCGCAATCTCTTATAAATGTTACTCTGAGTTTATAAATATTACTCTGTTCAGTTAAAAAACCCAATTATTTATCAAACAATCTGTGATTAGTGACAATACTTGAAAGTATATAATATTGATGAGTATCGATTATATTCAAAAACTGTTGCATCAATTATGGATCTATGCAGCTTGGTTTACACTTTAATGTGTGTCTTGTGACACATTCTATAACAAGTGCTACATGTTAGGGATGTTGTTAAATGAATGCATTAAAAATGCCTCCAACTATTCTCCAGCAGGTCTTACAACACCAAATTTACATGGTGGTATAAAGACGCACAACTGCTCCAAGCATTAAGAACCTGAAACCCTTTCAAACCGACATATTAGGTATGACATCCAAACTGATTTTCTATAAGAATGCTAATGCTTTAAATTTTATTTTAACACCACTGGTTTCAAATTTTTGCAAAAGATCAGGAATTTCGGAGGAAGGGTTAAGTCGAATAGATCGAACCTAGAAGTCAACTGGTATTTATTTTATCAACCCCGAAAGCATGAAAGGTAAAGTCGACCCCGGGAGAATCTGAACACAGAACGTAGAGATGGATGAAATGCCGCTATGCATTTTGCCTGACATGCTAATGATTGTGCCAGCTCGCCGCCTTCTGACTTTAAGAATATTAAAACCTTATAAGAAAAAGCATTTCCTTTCTTCATTAGAACTAAAAATCTTCGTGAAATGGTAAACTGTTTCAAATTTTGGCACAAGGCCTGTAATATTAGGGGAATGACGACAACCCTAGTACTCAACTAGTGCTTATTTTATAGACTCCGAAAGGATGAAAGTCAAAGTTGACTCATACAGAATTTGAACTCAAGAAGTTTCGGCCGGAAGAAATGCCGCCAAGCATTTTTTGCGCAACTGATTCTGCAAGTTTGCCGCCTTCAATTAGAGAATAGCAATTATAAGTACAACTAAATTATACTCATTACTACATGATTTCAAGTATTCAACTAATGATAATGTTAATAGCGACGCAAAATCATAGAAAATTAGATGAAAAACATTGCATATAACAATAAACATGGATTAATTTCAAATCGGATTATTTAGCCAGGAAATATTAAATAAACCTTTTATAACATTAGCAAAGCAAGTGACCGCTAACAATTAAATAATTGCTGCCTAGATATTAGTCTGATTCGCCTTACTAATAATAAAATTGACTCCAGATTAACAAAACTTAACATTTTGACTTTTACCCCTCTATATTTTCACAGTCATATAATACTAAAGAAATAACGAATAAAAATATGACGGCCTTCTTTCAGTTTATATATATATATATATATATATATATATATATATATATATATATATATAAACTGTAATTTTTTGTATAGTTAGATATTGTTAATATAACAATACATGAAAACGGGCTAGAGTTGAAGTGCTCAGCATGAGCTAGAATTCAAGTTATGGTAAGAATGGATACATAAGGGTGGAAGACCACAGGAACAATACCGTATATCCAACGCAAGATTTAATATATATGTGTGTGTGTTCAAATCATTCTAGAATCAATAAATATATAGTTTTAAGTCTCTAAAATGTCTAAAAAGTAAAATAAAATAAAGTATACAGGCATATACAATGATATAAACTTCAGAAATATCATGAATGTTTGGAATATTTATTTTAAAAGTTTTATAAACATAACAAGCCCGGAGCATAACAATTCCACGTCCACTTTGGTTCAGCTGGAAGTCGACTTACTGCGCATGCGCGGAAGCAAGCTTATTTATTTCAATATTTTTGCCCTAAAGGCATTACACAGAGGGGACACTACAACACGTGGGGACATATAACAATTAAAAATATAAAAATAAAATATGATATAACGAATGATACGTGAAAATGCACGTGAATAACAAATTAAAAATATGATAACATGAATGATATCTGAAAATGATATTATGAAGAGTGTGCTACTCACCCCACACTGAGTAACACCACTCGCTGCCTCTGAGTCCTAAGTCCTTTTTTCCTTTCAGTTCAAACCTTTTTCCTCTTTCTCCATCACTTAATGATATCGTTCTCTCCTCCATGTATTCATAACCTAAATTTTGTGGTGTCTGTTCTTTCTTTTTCTTTTTTTTTTCTTGTGGGGAAATGGGGTGGGTGGGTTTGGTGTCTGTATGGAGTGAGTGGGTGGGTCTGAGTGGTCTTGGGTGGGATGGAGTTGGACTGGGGGTCCTTTTTCTCCTTCTGCACTCTGAAACTTTCCAGTCTTCCTCTTTTCGAAATCAACGCATTCAAGATTTGATCCTTTCGACTTTCCATATCTCAGAGGCCGTAGGATTTAGAATTAGATGAAATTTTTCGTTAAGTAAAACGCAACATTATTGACAGTATACGCCACCCGATGCTGTACAATCGCCAAGTTTTCCATTTATTTGAAATTTAGGGTCAAATACTTTCATAGGTGAATCAGTGTTGAAAGAGAGTTTTTTCGTGTTTTGTTTTCTCTTGTTTGCTTGTTTTTTTTTGCTTCTTTGTTTTTTATTCGATACACTTAGTTCATAAACGCTACATTACTGGAGAAGCCCATCTTCTTACTTACCAGCACTACATTAGTGTATATTATTAACAAAAGGACGCTGGTTATTTTATCTGAAGACATTCAAAGACTCGGTATATTATGGAAGAAATATTGTTCCAATAGAAGTCATTGATTAAAAAAATATAATGTCCTATTAAATACAATCTTAAAGCAATAAATCTTGTGTAATTCAATTATATTTCTCTCACAGACAGATAGCTTTCAAAGAATTCTATTAGGTATTATTCGATGAAATAAAAAGAAACAGTTTTTTTACAACGTACAACACAGAGAAAATAAAACAAATCAGGAAACAAAACACAAAAAATAACAAAAGCTTATTTGTCATGAGAACTAACTTCCTGAATGGAAAATTAATTTGTATATTCATTTCTCTTTGTAGTCCATTATGTCTCCGAATTAATTACCATTATTTTTATAAATGTTAACTGTACCAATACACAGCAAATAACTTGTATGCCAATGGAACTGTGAAACTTTATTGGAAACAGTTTAGAAATAATCCAGCGAAATTTAATTTCTTCTAGAAAGACATCGATATCTAGTTTTATGTTATGTTCCAATATTTGAGAGGAAATGGCAGATGTGCTATTACAATTTATGGAGATTTACTGGAGGAAATTGCTTTGCTACATTCTTTAACTACTACTGTACATTAGTTAATCACTGCTGTACATTAATTACTATAATGCATTATTTAATTACTATGGTACCTTAATTAATTTCTATGGTACATTCCTAAATTACTATGTTACATTAATTAATTACTATAGTACATTCATTAATTACGACGATATATCAATATCTGCATAATTTTCATGAATTTTATATCAACTTTTCAGAACTGCATTTTTAAAAAATTAACTTAAGTACCCACTATATACATCCAGAATATACATCAACCGTATATATATATATATATATTCATTATATACATCTACTATACATACCCACTACTATAGATCCGCAATAGACATCCATTGTATACATGTACAATATAAATCTACTGTACACATTCACTGTACATGTCTACTATAAACAACCATTATATGTATCCACTATATACGTGTGTGTGTGTGTGTACTATATACACCCACTGTATACATTTCAAGAAATATCGTTATCTATATCTACACCAGCCTATCTTTGTTTTTGGCTTCTCTATGTTCTCTGCAGAATATATTTCACTTACTCTTTTACTCAACCATTATTACTAACATTAGATAAAATTTTCTCAATATCATTTGATTTTTACAACATGGAACACGATGCTGTTTCTTCTAAACCATTCAGGCTATAAAAGATATATTTGTTTCAATTGCTGATAATCCATAACTAGGTTCTTGTACAACAAGAATGAAATCTTATATAAAATCAAAGCAGAAATCAAAGATGTTATTTCAGCTAATATTTGAATATGCCAAATATACAGATATATTTACATATAGTTGTATGTCTGTATATATATAAATATATATATATAGAAATATATATATATATATATATATATGTGCATATGCACTGACATTTATATACAGACACACACATACACACACTTATATACGTGTGTGTATTTATTGATATATGCATATGAATATATTGATATACATATGTAGTCATTTATATACACAAATACATACATATATATATATAGAGAGAGAGAGAGAGGAGAGAGAAATATTCACTCATGCACACACATACATACACAAGCGTATATATACATATATTACAGAGAAAGAGAATGGGGAGAGGATATTGAGAAAAATCAGTTTAACAATAACTGATATTTGAGATTCTCTCACTGCCATTGTGGTTATTTAGCACTTCTTATTTCCATTGTCACTCAATATTCACTTGAAAATTTAATTGCTATGAAGATACATTTTTAACTTCTGCATATTTCTGCTCTGATATAATACTTATCTTCTCAGGAGATGAATAACATGGAAACTTTTGGAGTCTTGTTTTATGGAAATCTGGCAGAAATATATGCAGATAATATACCCAACAGGTTGATGCTAACAATAGACGTTTACCTAGTCATTTGTAGGGTAACATGCCTTCGTAAATAAAATGAGACGGCAAAATTCTCTTAACCTGAGAGTATAGATTTCATTATATTAAAATGAGAGCTGAATAGATACGAGTATTAGCTAAGTTGCCTGATAAACCAGATAGAGAAATCAAATAATTTCAAATTACACCGAAAAGTCCTAAAAATAGAAAGGACATTATGCGATCACATATATGAAAAAGGAAAATTGCCATAACCAGAATGACTTTGAACACGGGTTCTATCAGTCAGAGCTTGCCAAGTGCTAAACAACAACTCAACCAAGTAAGCGTGTGTGCACGTGTGTGTATGTATATAAATGTGAGGAGGGATTATTAGCTGTCATTACATATTGTTGTTGGCACACCGTCGCTTACGACGTCGAGGGTCCCAGTTGATCCGATCAACGGAACAGCCTGCTCGTGAAATTAACGTGCAAGTGGCTGAGCACTTCACAGACACGTGTACCCTTAACGTAGTTCTCGGGGATATTCAGCGTGACACAGTGTGACAAGGCTGGCCCTTTGAATTACAGGCACAACAGAAACAGGAAGTAAGAGTGAGAGAAAGTTGTGGTGAAAGAGTACAGCAGGGTTCGCCACCATCCCCTGCCGGAACCTCGTGGAGCTTTAGGTGTTTTCGCTCAATAAACACTCACAACGCTCGGTCTGGGAATCGAAACCGCGATCCTATGACCGCGAGTCCGCTGCCCTAACCACTGGGCCATTGCGCCTCCACCATTACATATTATTAGCTGTCATTACACACGTAAATGAAAGCACATGACTTAGTAGTTAGCACTCGTGACTGTAAGATCGTGGTTTCGGTTCCTGACCAGTCGATGTGTTGTGTTTTTGAGCAAAATAATTCATTTCACATTGCTCCAGTTCACTCAGCTGACAAAAATGACTAATCTTGGGTCGGACAGGCGTCTCGTCTAGGTCTGTGCGGGGTGGGGATATATATATATATATATATATATATATATATATATATATATATGTATGCTAGAGAATCCGGAAAAACCGGCCTTATGAACCTGTGACTCGAATAGGATCTTTGATACTTTGATTATACATCTGCAAATGGAGAAAAGGGAAGCTGCAAGAATTGAATGAAGTAAGACAGTGTGAGAATTTCATTGCCGCGTGCGACGGTGGAAAATATTTGGTTTTTGTCCCTGTGTATAACGGTAAAGTTTGAGCCTTGGTGTAATACACAGAAAGACGACTGAAGAAATTGACTGGAAAATTAAAATATCTAGCTTCGGACTTGGAGCTTACTTCAGTGTTATTCCAGTTTCCACGAAATCATCTGGGGAGCCAGTTACCCAGACAACGATCAGTCTTGCTCGCATATAAAAGAAAAATTATCTTTTGTATCGAGTATATAACCAGAGTCTACATTATTTCATTCAATATATGAAGTTGATGGAGATGCAGTTGACGTTGTCGATGATGCGGAATTGAGCTTTTGGGCCAGTTATGAGCGTGCTGTTGGAGATGAAGGGACAAGTCATACATAGAGAAAGGAAGCATTTAAAGAAACCGAGCTACATTGGTTTAAGTATACCGAATCACATCCTTAAATTTATGCTCAATCGGTTGGGAAAATTAGTTTTTAAAGTAAAATCGGTTGTAATCCGAGCATTCTCTGATTTTCCATAACAAAAAAAATCAGAGTAAATTGTAAGTATTTTTATGTTTCAATTTTTTACAATTATTAATTAAAGATATGTATAACATCCAAGTTTGGAGTGACGGACGTATGTGTGTTTGTCTGTATGAGTTTTGCTTGGGCACGATGTTGGAGAGAGTGGTTGAAGAATGTTTAGGTGCTAAAGAGAGGAGAAAAGGTGAATGCATCAAGTGGTTTTTGATTAGATTTGTACTGATTTGGCAAGTTCAAAGGATCAGAAACTATTTATGTAGTAAATAAGGTGTGAGCTAATTTTAATTGCGTTTCATTCATAAGTGCAGTGAATGAATTATTGTGTGCTTCCGTTGTTAAAACGTGTAACGTTAGCAATTGGATGTTGTTGAATAAAACTCTATTTCGAATGCGTATTTCAAAATGCCTTCGAGGTATCTATTCACAAATAGCATCCACTCCTGGTGCGTGTGTGTGTGTGTGTGATCGTTATGGGTGTGCAAGTTAATGTTGCCAAGATGTAGGCCTGTGTGAGGGAGAAGTGTGTGCGAGTATCATCTGAAATGTGCGTGTGCGTTTGTGTATATGTGTGCTTGTGTGGCTGGTCATAAATATAGAGAATAGAAAGTGTAGGAAAAGGAACCTACCTTTGAGGTATACTCGAGCTGCTAGAGTGATAGTCGGAGAGAATAAAGTTCCGGCTGTACATACTGTGATGGATAAACCTGATAATGAACTTTCATATCTAGTTGATTCGTGATAACGTAAATAACGTAAATAGCTTTTCCGTGAATTACTTTAACAGACATGATATCAAGGGCAATAACTTTGCTCTCACATAAATTTTAAAGGACGAGGAATCACTAGCTTCTATCATCATTAAATGCTGCTCTTCAAAAACGGTAATGGCAGCAAATGAAAAGGAAATGACATTGAAGATGTGCAGGAAGAGATCATTAATCATTAGAGTTATGATGAGCACCACAGGAAATATATAAGCGTCAACAGATTACGGTACGGTTTCGATTCTCATTAGAATATGTTGTTTTTTCTTTTTCTTTAATGCCTTACTTAGTAAATGCATAAAGTTCACAACTTCCTTTTCATGTTTTCCTCCCTCCGAATACGTGACCTTGGTTTTTGTTCAGAGAAAACGATATTGATATTAAATTCGCTGTTTTCGAATAGAATCAATAAAACAAAAGAAATCTATTGTTCGATCGTTAACTACAACTATCTAGAATACTCTTGTGATTTTATTGTCATTTTGAATTAGTCTCTGACATCGGGGATTGCCTAATAAATGTCAAACTTTTAACTGTCACTTCTCCTTCAAACACTTTATTTATTCCTGTCTTGATTTTATTTTTCATAACTTCCTACGATTTATGGGGAAAAAAATTCATATTAATTGGAAATGTGTCAGAATCAGGAGCAGAAAGACTACTTTCATTATTTATCTTTGTTTTGTTTTTCATTTACTTAAACCTTACTTGCTTTTTTTTTCTGCTTTTTTGGATTTTTTTTTTTTTCATTTTCATCTCCCATTTACATTCTCTTTCATCGATTATGAAATCATTCCACAGAATATTCTGTCTTGGTGAATTATACGAGCACAAATAACATGATTTCCAAATCATGAACAATTCTATTACTAATACTCCATAACATAAAGCGAATTATGAAGTAAAGTTGAGTTCTTTTAGTGAAATATACTTCATCATTCAAATTTACTTCAAAGAATTTTCACGATTTTAAATGTTTTTTAGTAGATTTATTTTATTACAAATATTCTATAAACGTTTCGGTTTTTTTAAACTTGCTATAAAAGTAGGGATACACACAAGAAAATTACTTCCTGTGTATTTCTTTTGAGTAAAATTTTGGAAAAAATATATTACCTTGAACGTTTGTAATGAGAAGCATTTATCGGTTCCCTTGGACATTTATTTCCTTAAAGTTATATAATTCTATTTTTAGAGATTGATATCTCATAGATACTATTTTGCACTGACATGAAAAATATCTAAAATTAGATAAGAATTTACCTACCAGATCGTTTTGTAAATAGTATTAGAAATAAAACTACATTTTTTTCTAACACTATACGCAGAAATTTCTCTAACAAGCAGTTAGTATCCTTATAACACCGGCAGTATTGAATGCATAGCTAAGAATGAATAAATCTTGTAGCGGATCTGTTTTTGTCATATAATCCAAAATCAAAATGAATATTTTGTTATGAAACATTTGTGACATCAACTTCAAAAACAAAAGAGGAAATTATATCATCAGAGAAAAGAGATTTTAAATCTTTTATGGTTTAAGATTTTTTTAACGGTTTTAAAATACCTTTTACCAATGAAATAAAAGAAGTCGACGTGGGATAAAGCAGATGAGCGAAGTGAAAACAATATAAGTAAAAAAAAAGTATGACTGAATAAATTAAATCATTTAAATATTAAATATAAATAGATTCCTGTAAACTCTACCAAGGAACCGTATGTTACCGTACGGAACACATATATATTTCAACTGGACACAATATAGTCACGAAAAAAAACTCCAAATGAAATATTTCTGTTTCAATATAAGATTTTACATGTATCCGTTAACATACTAGATTCAATTCGCTCTGGGGTTTACTTCACCTTTCTTCTCAGTAATATCGATATGATAGGTGCTAGATAAATACCGAGTCTAATCAATAATTAGGTTCTTGTATAAATGTGTGACACTGTTCCAATGTTATAAATCCTTATTTGTTGACAATAAAGTTGAAAGTAAATCATCAGAAAATGCATGGAACATAATTTAGCGTGTATTGGTAAAATTGTCATAACCCGATGAGCTTTTACTAAAATTATGAGATCAATAAGCTCAAATAAGGGGTATGAATTGAACATAATGGTGAGAATGCATGATAAATATACATCTCGAAAAATATAATAGTTACTGATGCCTCATGAGCAATAACTATACGACACAGAGTATTATTAAAGGCTAAAATGTATCTTTTTCCACATCTGTAAAACGAGTTATCCCTGAAAATGCAGATTTTCAAAACATATAAAAAATAATAAACAGTAACCTAAGATGTGCTTACGTCACGTATAGTAATATCGCAAGCTTAGAACGAGTCCTTGTTAAAGCAGTAAACTGACGTAAGGGAAACTGCTTCTGTAGAGATGTTAGAAAGAAGCTACAAAGCGCAAGCACGGGAAAGTAAATTAAAACTAAATAGACAAACTATATCTCAAAATGGGTATCGCAGAATGACAAATGTGACAGAGATATAATGAAAACGACAATATATTCCGTTAAAGATGTATTTCGGAAATTGAAACTGTCACAAAAATTTAATCTTCAGTAATGATTTGACTTAAGAAAAACGTCAGGAAACATGCATAGAAGTTCAGGAAAGACATGAAGAATCAATTTTGTGATTAGAATTTTTAAGAGTAAAATGGTAAACAGACGATTGGTGCGATGAAGAACCTATGAGATGTTCTTGAGACATTTAAGAGCTGTATTATATTTCCTATAACGTCCCTACCTGATAGAGATGATCTCATTTTTGAAAACTGATGGATAGAAAATATATCTGGAACATATATCCAGAATAAAAATATGGCATTTGAAAACGATAATATCCTTAATATAATATATATGTATATTCAAAACTATTACTATCACGAACTTCCAAAGTATAATTTCTGTAGAATATTTGATATTCTATTGTATTAAGCATTGTACGAAAACTTCTCTGAAGGTTTATGTTCGGTTAAAAGATTATTAACATGAAGCATGGCCGATAGACAAATACTATAGTATTTTTTTTTTTTTTTAATACATTTCTTCATGCAATTTGTATTCACATGGAACTTCGAGCAAATGTTATACTCTTTATAAGCAGTGTCTACGAGATGGTTTTGATATATGTTTAAATAAATATTTGAGTGCAATGGACTGATAGAATCATTAACGTTTCAAACAAAATGTCTTGTGGTATTTGTTCCAGTTCTTTGCATTTGGAGTTCAAATTCCACCGAGGCCAAATTTGCCTCTCGCCCTTCCGGACTCGATAAAATAGAATACTAGTCCTGTATTGGGTTTGATTTCACCGACTGTCTTCTTCCAACAAATACGTGACCTTGTGTTTGTGTTAGAATAATTAAATAAAACTTTACAAATGTACACTTCAAAGATGTTTCTGTTAGATGTTATGATTTAAATGCAAGGATCAGAAGATGCTGAAAGACCGTATGAAAAGTGAATGGTTAATATCTCGTCTCTTGATATTTTCTAGAAGGAAAACAATTCTCTTTTCTTCAGTCCACTGGACTCTAAGAAGTACCATGGATAGATAGAGCTGAGCTTAGTTCTGTAAACTACAACATTAATGAACGGTTTATCTTAAAACAGAGTTCGAATATTCTCTTCGGTTTGGAGTCGACAATGGAAACTACTGAAGCACATTCTCTCCAAAAATATCACTAAGAAATCGATCACTTTAAGGTGTGAAGTTAGAGAAAACAACAGCTACAACAACAATAAAAACAAACACTACTACTATTACAAAATGTCACTATTTCTCTATCTTTCCGATAGCAATTTCCATTTACCATCTAAATATTAATCCCATTTGATGTACATTGAATCAAACAAAACAGTAAATCTAGCTTAATATCCTGGGGTCACTAGGTGCAAGTGAGAATTTGATCAAATATTACAATACATTCTTCATCAGCAAATGCAAGCAATATTGGATTCAAAACTACTCCAACACTGGCACTATACAGCTTTCTGTTTTTTATAGAACACGGAACAGTTGGTCTTTTCTGATTTATTTTTAACTGTAATTCTCTCTCTCCGTCTCACTTTCTCTCCTTCCCACCAGCCCTCTCTCTTCTACCCTCTTTTTTCTCATATCTCTCTCTCTCTCTCTCTCTCTCTCTCTCTCTCTCTCTCTCTCTCTCTCTCACTCACTCACTCACTCACTCACTCACACACACACACACACACACACACACACACACCGAGGAAAGTTTTTTACATACCTGTTTTCTGTATTTCATCTACTTTTTTTTATTCTTTCTGTAAGGTGATGCAACTAGGTTCCATCACAACCAATATTAGAAAGTCGTTTCTCATAATTTTTTTGTTTTGTTTCTTTCTTGCTAATACTGTTAGTAACTTTACGCTACATTTTTCCTTTCATAGTTTCAGGCACAAAAAAAAATAGATTCTTCATTCCAATATTTATCGCCTACTCAATTTTGATGTAATAATAATAATAATAATAATAATAATAATAATAATAATAATAATGTGTTTGCATCATTTCACCTGAAACGTGTTTGTTGGTGTCAGGAGCTTTCGAATGTGTGTTGTTGCGTGTTCGTCTATTGTTTATGTTTGTCAGTGAATTTTGGCGTGCAACATTTTAGAGTTGTTTGATCGTTAGCGATTTTCTGAGAGTAGCATGGTTCTGTGGAATGGCAGATATTTACCAATTTACTATATTATTAGAGTCACTTATAACAGTTTCTTACAAAATATTTTTTTACTTTTATTTTCTGAATGGTTAGAGAAAGTTGCGGTATTTTACTTTTCCAAAGAATAATTATCAATAGGCGCAGGAGTGGCAGTGTGGTAAGTAGCTTGCTTACCAACCACATGGTTCCGGGTTCAGTCCCACTGCGTGGCACCTTGGGCAAGTGTCTTCTACTATAGCCTCGGGCCGACCAAAGCCTTGTGAGTGGATTTAGTAGATGGAAACTGAAAGAAGTCCGTCGTATATATGTATATATATATATATATGTATGTGTTTGTGTGTCTGTGTTTGCCACCCCAACATCGGTTGACGTCCCCCGTAACTTAGCGGTTCGGCAAAAAGAGACCGATAGAATAAGTACTAGGCTTACAAAGAATAAGTCCTGGGGTCGATTTTCTCGACTAAAGGCGGTGCTCCAGCATGGCTGCAGTCAAATGACTGAAGCAAGTATAAGAGTAAAGAGAGTAAAGAGAGTAAAAGAGTAATGTATGTAAAATGTATCCATTGGTACAAGGTCAGCAATTTTGGTACAAGGTCAGCAACTTCGAGGGGAGGGGGTAAGTCGATTACATCGACCCCACTATTCAAAGGGTACTTATTTTATCGACCACAAAAGGATGAAAAATGAAAAGTAAAGTCGACCTCAGCGGATTTGAACTCAGAACATAAAATCGGACGAACTACCAGTAAGCATTTGATCCAGGGTGCTAAGGATTCTACCAGATCGTTGCCTTAAATGATAGATTCATATTAACATAATTTTTTTTCTTTTTTCTTTTCATTCTTTCGGTTAACTGTTATGATCGCTTCGGCAAATTTAAGCTCCTGAGTCATTTTACTGACTTGGAGTTCTGCTGGTAGAATACACCAAAGTGATCTTACTTTCCCCTCTGTATAGCCACAGGAAAAGTGGATTGAACTCAACTTTGAAATCTGATAAAATAGTCATTATTATCTTTCATTACAACTGCAGCTACTCAGGGTGCCTTTCTTGCTATTGTTTCTAATAATCCAGCAACTGCACTGAATACAAAATGTAAATGACCATTAAATCGGCCAATAATTTTACACTTAACGGACCCAACCAGCTTCAGCTATCAACTACCTAACAATTAGTAATAAAAATTGCTTCTTAGCTGGTGTCTTGGAACTGTTTATGCTGAAATGAATTTCAGCCTGTAAACTTTAGAGCTTTCCTTTCCCAAAAACATGATCGACATTTATAGAAAAAATTAAACTGCATAACTTCGGGGGTTTACTTCACACTAATTGTAAATGGAACTATAATTGTTAATTATTATTTATATAGCAGTCAACAATAAATCGTTAAGTAATGCAAAATACAGTCACTAATAAAGAATAATATAGCAATTAATCATAAATAACATTTCGGTTAATAAACTATGTCAATATCACCATTCTATCCATACTCTAGGCATGAAGTTCATATCCAAAACTATGGCTTTCGTTTACCGGTCTTGTACAGGGAACAGTCATCTACCTGCTGGGTATCCTAGTCTTACATGAAGAATTTTTCTGCAACAATTACGACGATAGGAAATCTACTATAGATACAGATTTAGATTCAGAAGAACTTTTTACGCAGTTTGATCATCACTCTTGCGTCACCAGCACAACGGATAACTCTTGTTGGTTTTCTTCAGTGCACGCCGCTGCGATTGGCTTTGAGCAGATATCAACAGGTTAACTATAAATTTGTTGCCCATCCACCTATACAGTCAGGTAGGGTATTTGTTGGTTGCCCACTCTTATATACAGTTTGATAGTGGGGGCGCAGTGGCCCAGTGGTTAGGGCAGCGGACTCGCGGTCATAGGATTGCGGTTTCGATTTCCAGACTGGGCGTTGTGAGTGTTTATTGAGCGAAAACACCTAAAAGCTCCACGAGGCTTCGGCAGGGGATGGTGGCGAACCCTGCTGTACTCTTCCACCACAACTTTCTCTCACTCTTACTTCCTGTTTCTGTTGTGCCTGTAATTCAAAGGGTCAGCCTTGTCACACTGTATCACGTTGAATATCTCCGAGAACTACGTTAAGGGTACACGTGTCTGTGGAGTGTTCAGCCCTTGCACGTTAATTTCACGAGCAGGATGTTCCGTTGATTGGATCAACTGGAACCCTCGACGTCGTAAGCGACGGAGTGCCACCAACATATACAGTTTGATATCAAGCAAACGAAGTATAGTTAGATTTCCCACCCCAATATACAGTTTCATATCTTGCAGGTAGGGCATGGGTTGGTACACCCATCCAACTATACAGTTTTATATCTCAACAGGCGAGGTATAAGTTGGATGCCCATCCAACCATACAGTTTGACATCTAGCATTTCATGTCATTGTCATTCCAAACCACATTCGATTTTACGACAATATTTATTTTGTTTATCACTGCACATAGCAAATGTAAGCTACACAAAAGAAATTTCTTGTGCAAGAGTTGTTTTTATATATTTCATGTAGAAAAAGCAGACGAAAAATATGAAGTTATAGAAATCTTATCTTTAAAAGAATTGTCGGGATGTTTAACATCTCTTGACATAAGAAGAATGAATATAGTTTCAATGAATGTAGCAAACGAGCGAACGGTCTTTGCTATGGCGCTAGTTATGTCTGTCGCGAATGTAAAGAGAAATACTAACAGAAATATCAACAGCTGAAAAATACTTGCTTTTAACACCAAAAAGGATCTTTTTTCTTTTTACATAAACCACCTACAACTGCATAGCTATTTAATTTTCATTGTTATGTTTTTTTTTCTTCTCTCGAAAGCAATCTTGTAACTTGTTTATAGAGTGGGTGAATAGAAACTCTTTCGCTGGATAACGCTATGTTGACAAAAAGAATGAAGGCGATCGGTGTGTGTGTGTGTGTATTACATATATATATATATGTATATATATATATACGTGTGTGTGTGTGCACTCATGTTTTTGGTTTAAAAAAAAACAAGACGGAAAGTAATCAATACATGTGGTTGAATATATTTATTTCTACAAAGTTGGTGATTCACTCTGTCACTACTCAGGTTCAAGCTTAACATTCATCACTTTTCAAGATTAATATTTCTCCTTTATAACCAGTGTAAACAGTGTCATCTCACTATGCATAGTGATATCAGTAATTAGTTATCTCATTGAATATAGTTCTCGTAATCATATATATTATAAGACACAATATGACCTAACGTTCTTCAGGAAAATAATTACTGAACAGATTTACAATCTGTAATTTATTTTTGTATTTTTGTTCTCGTCTGAAAGATTTTATAGAATGAGAGTAGTAACGAAGTGAATAATGAACTTTGCACAAATTTATAACGCGTGTGTGTGTGTGTGTGTATTAGCACATTAACCATCAAAAGTGATGGAATTTATCTAAGTACTGAATGCATTAGTCAATTTTTTTAATAATGATTTAGATATGAAACCAGAACTTTATAATGGTGAATGGCAGAAACAAAAACATGGGGATGCGTAGAATACCTCATCATGAATATCACATTTATCTTTATTGAATTCATTATTAATTACGTTTTTCTTTCAACTTTTTATATCCTTCATTGCAGATATATGATTTTAACGAGTCCACCTTTTAATCACACAGGGGTGTTAATATTAATCACCACATCTCCCCTTTTGCGATTTACTTTCGTCGGAAGTGAATATTATTTTTTTTTTTTCACACCGCATCTCCCTTTTCGAGATTTACTTCCCTCGGAAGCTAAATATTTTTTCGCTTTCGAACTACCGCCAACATTTCCGTATGTTTTCTTTTGCTTGTACTGGTACGCCTTGGTTCGACGATTTCTTGCAGAATCGGCACATCAAAAATATTTTAGAGAACTTCCGTGAGTACTTCTTTCCTAGTAACCCTTTCTTCAGCAAACCTTCATTTCAGCTGACTTGTGTGTCTTTTGTGTTCCCATTTCGAACCTTTCACCATGTACACCATTTTACCGATTCATTTTATAATTTCGCCGTCTTCCCAACCTTCTTTTCCATTTCTGTACACTGTGAAAAATACCTTATCACCAGTTTTTAAATACTTGGTCGTATTTTTAGTGTTTCCCCCCGATTTTTATTTTGCTTCCAGGTAAGAGTTTATCAAAAACTGACCTAATTTTTCTTGCGAGCATCAATTCAGCAGCGACATGCTTGAAGGGGCATTTGGGTTTGGCGTTACACGGCAAACTCTCAAGAATTGTTGCAATGCTACATCCTCCTCTACTTCATTTCTGGATTTCCTCAGCACTCTTTTGAATATGTCCACAAAGCGTTCAGCTTGTCCGTTCGATCTTACGTGATACGGAGGAGTAGTGATATGTTCAGTTAAGAATATATTGCAAATTTTCTTAAATTCACTCGCAGTAAATTGTGTACCGTTATCGAAGACTATGGTGTCCGGAACACCATGCCATGTAAAAAGTTCGTGTAGAAAATTCACAGTTATCGTGGAGGTCGGTTTTCTACGCTTAAACATTTCTGGCTATTTTGTAAAGATATCTACCACTATTAGATAATATGATCCGTTTAATGGTCCTGCAAAATCTATGTGTAATCTGGTCCATGGAATATCAATTTTGGGCCAAGGTTGAAATTTTTTTAGGTGGTGATTTCGCTGCAAGAACACAACCTCTAAAAGATTTTACCAACTTCTCCATATCTAGATCCATTTTCGGCCAGTAGACATAACTCCTCATAAGTGACTTCATGCTAGAAATTTCTGGATGTCTACTGTGGAATTCTTTTAGTGAAAAAGGTATTACGACCCTCTGTATAAACATAAGCACATTATCACATCGAATACAAGTTTGAATCTGTGTTACGTCCAGCAACACATATTTTTTTTGTTTGTTAAGTTCAACTTTGAAAAATATTTTTTCCATTCAACTTCGCGAAATTCTTTTTCCGGACTTGGTAACGGGTAATCATTTGTTTTCTTATTTTGATTATTATTGTTGCTATTACTATTTTAATTATTCTCATTTATGTTTTCTCAATGTTATTATTATTAGTAGTATTTGCCCCGTTCCTGATGTTACTTCTATTACTTATGCTCCTATTACTTTTTCATAATTCTCCCCCCCCCCCCCCGTCCCAGCATTATTGTCTTCGCGACATCCTGAGACTACGCTATTCCGGACGATATTTTTCAGAGTTTACGCTTACTATATTCAGTTTTTTATTATTTAGTTTATGAATATGGCATTCAAGGTTATACGTTGGCATGTCACATATGACAATTTCGCCATATGCCTGTTATATATATATATATATATATATATACATATACAGAGAGAGAGAGAGAGAGGCGCAGGAGTGGCTGTATGGTAATTAGCTTGCTTACCAACCCCATGGTTCTGGGTTCAGTCCCATTGCGTGGCACCTTGGTGAAGTATCTTCTACTATAACCTCGGCCGACAAAGAATAAATCCTGGGGTCGACTTGTTCTATTAAGGGCGGTACTCCAGCATCGCCACAGTCAAATGATGGAAACAAATAAAAGAATATATATATATATATATCAATTAAAATCAAGGATAACATCTTATATCTTTATTGCCCACAAGGGACTAAACATAGAGGGGACAAACAAGGACAGACAAAGGGATTAAGTCGATTACGTCGACCCCAGTGCGTAACTGGTACTAAATTTATCAACCCCGAATGGATGAAAGGCAAAGTCGACCTCGGCGGAATTTGAACTCAGAACGTAAAGACAGACGAAATACCGTTAAGCATTTCGCCCGGCGTGCTAACGTTTCTGCCAGCTCGCCGCCTTAATCAAGGATAACATCTATATAGGTTTTTATCAAGTAGCTAGCAAGTAAAAACCAATTAAAGTAAAAATTAATACAAAGTATATAATTTTATAAATGTGATTATAAGGTTGTAATAAGGGCAGCAACCAAGTAATGCCACATGCCAGAAAAAGACGCCAAATGACTCTTAATAACTTTAGCTATCACATAGACACGCGCTGAAGGCGAAGGAATGAACAAAAGAGACTTTGAAAAAGTTTAGCCATATATCGATCGATTTCTAGTTTAGCGATGTAATAGCACTTTACCATCATCAGTATGACATGACCAAAGATTCTTGCCCTTATTACAATTTTATAATTACATTTATAAAATTATATACTTTGTATTAATTTTTACCTTAATTGGTTATTACCTGCTAGCTACTTGATAAAATCCTATATAGATTTTATCCTTGATTTTAATTGATAAATATGAATTCACTGAAACCAAATTTATTCACTGCTGAATTATTTTGGTTATTCACAAGTGGCTAAGATGAACAAACTATAAGTTGTATATAAGTTTGAACATTTGTATATGCACTGTGGATACGTTGTGTTCGTATGGTATGTATAAATGTGTATAATTATGTACTTTTGGTTATGTCATATTGATGATGGTAAAGTGCTATTACATCACTAAACCAGAAATCGATTGATATATGGCTAAACTTTTTCAAAAAGTCTTTTTTGTTCATTCCTTCGCTTTCAGCGCGTGTCTATGTGATAGATAAAGTAGTTTAGTCATTTGGCGTCTTTTTCTAGCATGTGTTTTGCCCCTATTATAATCTTATAAATATATTTATAAAATTATATACTTTATATATATACATATATATATATATATATATATATATATATATATATATATATATATATATATATATAGTTACACACACACACACACACACACACACACACACACACACACACACACACACACACACAGGGTGTCCCGAAATTAAGGCAACCGAAGTTTTGGGCTTTAATAATTATCAATAAATGTAATAAGATATAAAAATTATACATCACTATAAACGCTTAGTGTGATTTCTTTTTATTTCAAACTAAATAAATTCAGATTCATAAATTAGATAATCGTTATAGAGCGAAATACAATCATAACCCTCACCAAAAGAGGCGAAAGTAATACAATTATGGCAAAAAAAAAGAAAGCTTAAAATTAATCGAACAACAGTTTGGAAAATTGTCAAGAAATTTCAAGGCTGGTTCCATTGCTGATCGAGCTGAACGTGGCCGAAAAAGAAGTGTGCGGAACCCTCAGCTTATCAAAAATACCAGAGAAAAGATAAGATACGGTGAAATCCTTGTCGTTCCGCTAGAAAACTGGCTGCCACAGCAAAAGTAAGCAGAACATCAATGTATCGAGTGCTGAAGGAGGATCTCAGGACCCACCCCTACAAGATGACTAGCTGTCATGGGCTCCTGCAAATTTATAAGGCCATGAGACTGGAGAGAAATTAATTTATCCTGCGGCAGATTGTTGAAGGCACGCTGTCTAACCTGGTATTCACTGATGAAAAGAAATTTGACATTGAACAGGTAGTAAACCACCAGAATGACCGACTTTGGAGTGTATCTGGCTCCGTCGAGGGTAGACTCGTCAAACTCCACAGTCAGTTACGGCTTGGGCGGCTGTGACAGCTACTGGCACTTCGTATTTGGGCCTTCGGCACAAATAATACCCAGCGATATATTAGCGACATTCTGGAAGTTAAATTGTTTATATGAGCGAATGAGCACTTTCAAGGTGCACCTTGGAGCCTCCAGCAGGACTCAGCACCATCCCACAGCTCCAAACAGACACAACACTGGATTCAGAAAAACATTCCGTCGTTCATAGGCAAGGATGTATGGCCCTCAAGTAGCCCCGATCTCAACCCGTTGGATTATTCTGTTTGCTTTAACTTGAAGACAAATGTCTCGAGCATTTCTCATAGTTTGTTCGATGCTGTAATGGCAAAAGAGCACCAGAAATGTGCTTCGATTCCGCAAGAACAGCTGCGTGTCGCGTGTGAAGCATTCGCACTTAGACTCAAGGCTGTGATTCGAAACAGAGGTGGTCATAGCGAATAAATGTGATAGTGTCATATTTGTGATAGTGTCATATTTTGCAAAAGCTCGGACCCGAAATATAACAATTTGGCTTTGGCAAAATTGTGTGTGTATGTATGTATGTATATATATATATATGTATGTATATATATGTATGTATGTATATATATATATATATATATATATATATATATATATATATATATATATATATATATATATATATATATATAGAGAGAGAGAGAGAGAGAGAGAGAGAGAGAGAGAGAGAGAGAGAGAGAGAGAGAGAGACAGAGACAGAGAGAGATACACACACATATGTATTAATAGAGGTCACAAAAATGACAGAGGGTACTGACTAGCACCGCTTTTGCTAAAGATGAGGGTTAAAATAACTCAAAAACCACAAACTCAGTCTTAATGACTGACAAAGAGAGGTAACTCCTTAGCATAGATAGACGGATCGCGATTTCAGACTTGGCAGTAAACCATCTTAATCCTCATCAGCTGCCTTCATCAAAATCCGAAATCGCGAACCGGCTACGTACACTGGGGAGTTATCTCCCTTTGTCAGTCTTTAAGACAGTGAGTTTGTAGCTTTTGAGCTATTTAAACTCTTATCTTTAGCAAAAGTGGCGCTAGTCAGTACCACCCCCCTGTCACTTTTGTGACTTCTATTAATTTTGCCTTTAGATTCTAATTACTAATAAGCCACCCTTTTTAATTTATTATACACACACACACACACATACACACACACACACACACACACACACACACACACACATATATATATATTAAACGTAAATTGAAAACAGAGCACAAAGGATATCGCTGTACACGTATTTCAAGCTTTATACACAATCTGTCATTACATCAGTATATATTGTTGAAATAAAGGATGGTTTAAAGCTATCTTCAGCCGCAAACATTTTCAGTCCCAAGATTACATCACAAAGGAAAAAGAAAGAGAAAGAGAAAAAGAAAAAGTCCACTTAGTATTATCCATTATAATAGGTTTATCCTTTAAACTGTTATATCTCCATAAATGTTCGTTGGATTTCGGAAATCTGCCCATACTGTATCGCAATTCAGCATAGAGTGAATGTTAAATCAAGTATTACCTCTAAAACTTACAGTACCTATATCTATATATAAGACTTCACACCATGGAACAGGTTTTCCGCATTCATTTTGTGGTTTTTATCATAATAAAACATCTATGCTGTGACCTATTGTTGGGACACCATCATTGTAGAACTCATCAGTATTAAAATTACTTCAATTTTACATGATTTTAGTTACAACAAATAGGGAGTCATATACCTAGTGCTCATTTCCATCAAATTAACATTGTAAATACTTGAACGCTTTTGTGGCGGGGGCTGTGTGTGCGCGCGCGCGTGAGAGTGCGTGTGTGCGTCTGTTTGCTTGTGTGTGAGGGAGAGTTGGAGTGTAATTATCCTGGTGGTTGTTTGTGAGGAAGTGTTTTCTCCTGTTTCTCAGTATACGACTTCCAACATAAAATGGATTGGAAAAAAATTACTAAACTCACTAGAAGATGCGTTAAAAACATCTAATTAAATTTATATTTGGAAAAACACAAGAAAGGGAAATTAATTAAAATAGTTAATTAATTTCCTGACTTCAATAAGTTGTAGTAGCAAGTGATATGCCTACAACTCTTTCACCTCAAATATACATACATACATACATGCATATATATGTATATATATATATATATATATATATATATATATATATATATATATATTTATATATATATAATATGCATGTGCCTGTGCACGAGTTAGTATCTACGTGTCTATATATGTATGTGTGTGTGTTTCCTTAATATATAAACTGAAATAAAAGAGTGAACAGATGACAACTAATTAGGAATTTTTTTTATTATAATCATTAATCTTATAAACCAAGGATCTAGGCTTATCCTAATTTGCATTGAAGAAATAATCAAACCATGTGAAACTTGGTGTATAGTAATATGTATTTATATTCTTTGTGGGCTTGCAGTGTTGAAGTAATAAACTGTTTTAAACGAAAGTGAAATCAGAAAGTGTGTTTAGTTTACATGAATTTGAAATAAAATAAAAGTAGGATAGAGTGACAGTCAACAATTAACTGATCTACTGTTGTGATTAGTATAAAGATCAATGTATATTATGTTGTACTTAAACACAAAGTTTAATTTTGTAATTGGTGAGTTTTTTTTTTGTTTCATGATAAACGGCAAAGATGCTGAAATATATCTGGGCTGTAATTGGTGTTGATTTCGACCAATCATAGAGCCTCAGTTTTTAATATCAGAAATAATGCATTACAGCCATTAAAAGTATTACATTACACTCCAGACAATAATACCTTCTATCCCACTCAAAATAATAAAAAAAACTAATAACTTACTCTACAGTTCAAATAAGTATATAATATTCTACGTGGAGGCGCAATGGCCCAGTGGTTAGGGCAGCGGACTCGCGGTCACAGGATGGCGGTTTCGATTCCCAGACAAGGCGTTGTGAGTGTTTATTGAGCGAAAACACCTAAAGTTCCACGTGGCTCCGGCAGGGGATGGTGGCGAACCCTGCTGTACTCTTCCACCACAACTTTCTCTTACTTCCTGTTTCTGTTGTGCCTGTAATTCAAAGGACCAGCCTTGTCACACTCTGTGTCACGCTGAATCTCCCCGAGAACTACGTTAAGGGTACACGTGTCTGTGGAGTGCTCAGCCACTTGCACGTTAATTTCACGAGCAGGCTGTTCCGTTGATCGGATCAACTGGAACCCTCGACGTCGTATGCGACGGAGTGCCAACAATATAATATTCTACACAGAATTCCCGTAATTATAAGCATGATTAGAGCATAACTTTCTTTTATAATAATTTTGGTGTGGTTAAATACAGAAAGGAAATTTTCAATTCTCCTTCACCTCACGCAAATAAACTTTTTTCAGTAAAAATTTTAAAAAAAGAACATTGTTTTTGTTTTGATTCTCTTGTGAAATGTGTTTATATCAACCCTATTATCTGTATTTGAGAAGAAGCGCAATGAATTTATATTATTTAACGTCAGACAAAACTAATTTTTATTCCCTGTTGCGAGGCCTAATTAAATGTTTTCACTATATTTGTGATAAAAGATTTATAGATTTCAAATATTTTATTTTATTATAAATATTTCATTCATTACATTTTAGTTGATGACAGAGAAAATTTAAACTTTTATTTTTAACTCTAGACAGTTAATTATTTTCAAAAATTTTCAAACTAGATAAGAAAATTTTTTTTTGCTAAATTTCTCGTATTTATGTTACCTATCAAATTATTTAAATTCCACTTTAGTGCATAAATATTTCATCAATTTGTATGGCTAAGTTCAAATATTCTGATTGGCTATATGTGGAAAAGAAAAAGGGGGAAATTTTCCATCTGAATATGGAATTTTTTTTATTATTTTATTTATCAATTCTGAGAAATAAAAAGTAACAAAAAATGATTTGTAGACCTATTGACATTGATGCCAATTTGGATCTACTTTTGAATGATTTAGTTGGTTAATATTATGATGAATTGTGGAACTAAATAAGTATTTATTTAGTAAAATGTCCCAGACCACCAACCCAGAATTCAGCACTCAAGAATGACGTTGATAGCCTTGCAAAATATTTTCAATTAAAAAGTGTCAAGAGGCAGAACACCTTATTACAAACAGAAAAAAAGGAAGTATTTATTCTTTCTTCTGTCAAGAAAAAGGTTGGATGTTAGCGGCTTATTGATTTTTAAGTCTAATAGGAAGAAAAAAATGTTATATCACTTCTCTTTTTTACTTTTCTCGAGTTTATATATCATGTTTTGAAATGTTTTTATACAATTCCTCTTTCTTTATAGGACTTATTTTAAGTTAGTTTTTTATCGGATTTCATAGAAATGTCAGATTTGATAGCTGCTTCATACAGTGGCTGGCGACACTTTATTTATTAGTCCTATATCGGGTCGAAGGATAAATATGTTTATTTCCTTCTTTATATTTACAGATGCAATTAAACTTTCTTTTGGCATAATTGTCTGCGAAATGAATGACATCACATCTAGGAAAGAAAATATGTTTGAATAAGTCACTTTCTGCAACTAAACTAGTTAAGAAGTAGATGTCAGAAGTAACTATTGTCCTCTTCATGTGGATGCATAGATAGATAGATAGATACACACACACACACACACACACACACACACACACATATATATACTAGCAGAGATACCCGGCGTTGCTCGTGTTACATGCAATTGAAGAATTAGACTTTTCTGTTATATTTTCTCTAATGAACTGGAATACCTATGATTCGAATTTCCTCAAAATTGCAGATGAGGGTTCTTTCCCTCTTTACACACCCTAAAAAATTCTAATCACACCTGTATCCCATACTACTGATCTGTATGTGCAGATTTCAAAATTCCAGTCTTATGGAACCTGTTAAAAGGATTTTGCTCCTGAAAACTGGAGGTCATGGAGCTCTAAAATGTGGAAGTTAAGGCTCCTATTGGGGGTGGGTATCTTAATGTAAACCAGAGAAGTTGAATTGTTGAGAATCTTTTTAACTTGGGGTCTTATATGTATTGTTCGAATTTCTTTGAAATAGGAAATATGTGTATGTTCACTGGGTTTGTAAAAGAGAGCAAACCTGCAGGAAACCAAAAGTTGAATGATCACAATAAGCAGTCAGCTACACTATCCTAGTCGTTACTACTCCCCAATGTAGGATTACTCACCATACAGGTGACAGGCACAGCTGTAAGATGAATTAAAGATCTATAGCAATTGGAAGGGCATGACCCAACTCAAACATTAACAACTGTGTAACGTGAGGGATAAAGGGAAATGAAAGTGTCACCTCTGGAGTTTGCAAATGACAACTATATTGATAGGTAACTGGGCAGAATAGATTTACAATCTATAAATGTCTTTCAATAACCAGTCACTCATCTGAGAAAGCCTTGAAATCAATGTTACATCGAGGGACTATGTGTGACCCAGTGATAAATAAAAAGTCTCAAAAGAGGTCTGCAGCCAAATGACTTTGCTCAACACTTTGCAACTGAATCAGTGGAGGCAAAGATGCTTCTCATTTATTTGACAATTTATGCACCACATTGCAGAAATCACAATGTAAGTATATTTCAAAGCAAACTCTGACACTGTTGTACCATTGAATTACAAATAACGCTCATCTTTTATGCTCGGGTGACCTTATAGCTTCCAAGAGTGCAACTGTATTCGTCTTTGCTTAAATAAAATGACTAAATTGTAGGTGTTAAGTCCCCATGAAAGAGTCTTTGTAACTTCTAAGAAGATGAAATTTTAGAAATATTACTTCATTTGTGTCTACTATTTATGGTTAAAATTTCATCAACAGCAAAAATATATGAATTTTCATGAGGTTTATGGCCCTTATGCATAGATTATAATTTCAAACTTCATAAAGTTCCATTCAGTACTTTTGACCTAGTTTTGGATCATAAAAAATGACTAAAATTTGGGAGTTAAGGTCCCCATTAGGGGGTCTTAGAATCCTCATGAGAAGTAGAAACTTTGAGAATATTTTTTGATGTGTGTCAATTACCCATGGTTGAAATTTCGTCAACATCAAAAATTTATGAATTTTTATGGGGTTCTGCCCCCTTTAAACCATCTCAAATTCAAACCAAACATGCTGCATTATACCTGTCCTTATGCATTGAATCTAAGTTCCAAATATCATAAGGATCCATTCAGTAATTTTGGTGCATGAAATTGTATGAAACACAGCATTACCCTTTTCCTTAGGCTTGGATTTTGTGTTCCAAATTTTATTAGGATCGGCGCAGTAGTTTTCGAATGTATAAGTAACACGCAAACACACATAAAGACGTTGACTTTTATACAATAGATATGAATATGCACATATACATACATGTATGTGTGTGTGTATCATATGTATGTGTGTGTGTGTGTGTGTGTGTGTGTGTGTGTGCACACACACAAAGATAGATTGATAGATACAACTGAGTGGACAAACAAAAATATGAGACACTGCCTAGTGATTATTTTTATTTTGATAAGCCTGGTATTTATTGTAACAGCTTCTTCTTGTCAAACCAGTAAGTTATGGGAATGTAAATAAATGAACAGCAGTTGTGAAGCAGTGGTGAGGGAGAAACACAAAGACATAGACATACACATACACTTACATAGAAACATACATATATGTATGATTGATTTCTTTCAGTTTCTGTCTACAAAATCCACTCACAAGGTTTTGGTTGGTCTGAGGCTATAGCAGAAGACATGCTAAGTTACTACACAGTGGTACTGAGCCCAGGACAATGTGTTTTGGAACCAAATTTCTTAACACACAGCCACACCTGCACCCATGTATGTGTGTGTTTGTGTACGCGTATGTGTGTGTGTATGGGTGTATATATGTATGCATGTATATATGTATATACATATATATATATATGTGTGTGTACATATTACATATACATCTATATATATATATATACATATATACATATATACATCTATACATATACATCTATACATATACAGCTATACATATACAGCTATACATATACATGTATACATATACATCAATATATATACATGTATATATATACATCTATATATATATATACGTTTGTGCAGATATATACACACATATATATATATGTGTGGTTGTATATATGTGTGTGTGTGTGTGTGTGTGTGTGTGTGTGTGTGTGTGTGTGTGTGTGTGTGTGTGTGTATGTATGCCTGTATATACGTGAGATAATAGTTTCACTCTAACAGCTTCAGTATTAAAATGAAACTATTAAAGTGAAAATATCTGACATAACAATACGGAGATGTTATTGTTTCACGTTTGACACGTAATACTGAAATAGTGTAGGATATATGATATTGCTCTGGGCTTGCACAAAATTAGAAGTTAAAAAGTTTTGGGCCTATGACACTATATAGACCCTAAGTAAAGCATGTGTAAAATTTGAATTAAATTGGTTGTGTAGTTCTCAAGTTTTAGGGATTCACAGACATACAGAGAGACAGACTGACACAGACAGACAAACGCACATTCACATCTTTATGTATATACATATATATAGGGAGAGAGAGATATAGACACATAATTTGATATTGATATAGGTATTTCTACAAGCATGTATAACCATAGGGATACATACGTACATACATACATACATACATTACGTACGTACGTACATACATACGTAAGAAAATACATACATACATATATTACGTACATACGTACGTATATACATACATACTAACCTACCTACATACGTACATACATAAATGCATAGGTATATACGCACATACGTACATACACACATACATATATACGTACATACGTACATGACGTACGTACATACGTACATACATAAATACATACATTACGTATGTAGGTACGTACGTACATACATACATACATACATACGTACGTACATGAGTACGTCCGTACATACGTACTTACGTAGATACATAGGTACATACATGCAGATACATGCATGCATTACCTACGGACGGACGTACGTACATACATACATACATTACGTAAGTACGTACATACATACATACTAACCTATCTACATATGTACATACATACATACATACGTACAAACATACATACATACAATACGTATATACGTACGTACATACATACATACATACATACCAAAATACATATATTACGTACGTACTTACGTACATACCTACATGCATATATACATACGTACAATAAGTGCGTACGTACATATGTATATACGTACATACATACATACATACATACATAAGAACATACGTACATAACGTAAGTACATGTATACATGCGTACATACATAAATGCATAGATATATACGCACATACGTACATACATACATACATATATACATACATTACGTACACATGTACGTACGTAAATACATACATACATACGTACGTACATGAGTACGTCCATACATACGTACAAACGTACATACGTATATACATACGTACATACATGCACGGATACATGCATGCATTACGTACGGACGTACATACATACATACGTTATGTAAGTACGTACATATATACATACTAAGCTATCTACATACGTACATGCATACATACATACATACATACATACATACATACGTTACGTACGTACATACGTACATACATACATACAAACATACATACATACATACATACGTACATAAGTACATTACGTACGTACGTACATAGATACATACCTAAATACGCACGTACTTATGTACATGCGTACATACTTACATACATGCATACATATGTACATACGTACATTACGTACGTACGGAAGTACATACGTACATACGTACATACATACATACATATATACATACGTACAATAAGTGCGTACGTACATATGTACATACGTACATACATACATACATACGTACATACGTACATTACGTAAGTAAGTACATATAAACAAATGTACATACGTACATACATAAATGCATAGGTATATACGCACATATGTACATATAGACATACATAAATACGTACATACGTACATGACGTACGTACATACGTACATACATATATACGTACATTACGTACCTATGTAGGTACGTACATACATACATACATACGTACGTCCGTACATACATACATACATACTTTACGTAGTACATACATACATACGTACTACATACGAACATACATACATACCGACAAACGTACATAAGAACATTACGTACTACATACATACATACCAAAATGCATATATTACGTACGTACGTACATGCGTATATGCGTACGTGCATATAAACATACATACATACGTACATAAGTACATTACATATGTACGTACGAAAGTACATACATACGTACATGCATACATATATAAGCACAAACGTACACACAGACATACGTACACACGTACATACATACATACATACATACATACATATATACATACATTACGTACCCATGTACATACGTGAATACATACATACATACGTACATCCATGAGTACGTCCATACAAACGTACATACGGACTTACATACGTACATACATGCACAGATATATGCATGCATTACGTACGGACGTACGTACATACATATATACATTACGTAAGTACGTACATACATACATACATACGTACATACATACATACATACGTACAAACATACATACATTACGTACGTACGAACGTACATATATACATACATACGTAAATTACGTACGTACGTACAAACGCGCATACGTATATACGCGCATACATACATACATAAATACATACATTACGTACGTACATACGTACACACGTACATACGTACATACGTACGTACATACATATATACATACTTTAGGTACCTACGTACATACATACATATGTACATACGTACATACGCACATATAGACATAAATACATAGTACATACGTGATTTACGTACGTACGTACATACGTACACACGTACATACATACATGCATACATGCAAACATATGTACATACATTAAGTAGGTACGTACATACGTACATACTTACATACGTACATATATATATACATACATACATACGTACGTACGTAAGTCCGTACGTACATACGTACAAACGTACATAGTACTTACGTACATCCATACATGCATAAATACATGCATACGTACGTACGTACGTACATACGTACGTACGTGCATACGTACGTACATACATATATACGTACACAAGCACATTACGTACGTGCATACGTACATAATGCATACATACATACGTACCTACCTACGTACGTTCGATCATTCGTATATATACGTACGTACGTTCGAACAAACGAACGGAGGAACGTATATATAGGAAAGAATGAACGTACGTAGGTAGGTAGGTACGTACACATGTCCGTTTGTTCGAACATACGTACGTATATATACGAAAGAACGAACGTACGTAGGTAGGTAGGTAGGTAAGTAAGAAGGTAGGTACGTGCGTACGTCCGTTTGTTCGAACGTACGTACGTATATATACGAAAGAATGAACGTACGTAGAACTAACGTTCGTAGAAGGAAATACGTAGAATGAACGTACGTAGAACGAATGTACGTAGAACGAACGTATGTAGAACAAACGTACGTAGACGTACGTAGAACGTATGTAGAACGAACGTAGCTAGAACGAACGTAGCTAGAACGAACGTGGCTAGAACGAACGTACGTAGAAAAAACTACGTAGAACGAACATACGTAGAACGAACGTACTTGCGTATAAATTCGAAATAACGAACGTACGTAGGTGGGTACATATGTCCGTCCGTTTCTTCGAACATACGTACGTATATATACGAAAGAACGAACGTACGTAGGTAGGTAGGTAGGTAGGTAAGTAAGAAGGTAGGTACGTAGAACGAACTTTCGTAGGACGAACGTACGTAGAACCAACGTACGTATAAAGAACTACGAAGAACGAAAATACGTAGAACAAACGTACTTACTTATATACACGAAAGAACGAACGTGAGTAGAACGAACGTGAGTAGAACGAACGTACGTAGAAAGAACCTACGTAGAACGAACGTACGTAGAACAAACGTACGTAGAACGAACATACGCAGAACGACGGGCGTAGAACGACGGGCGTAGAACGAACGTACGTAGTACGACCGTACTTACGTATATATATGAAAGAACGAACGTACGTAGGTACTACGTACGTCCTTTTGTTCGAATATACGTACGTATATAAACGAAAGAACGAACGTACGTAAGTAGGTACGTACGTCCGTCCGTTTGTTGGAACATACGTACATATATATACGAAAGAACGAACGTACGTCGAACGAAGGTTCGTAAAACGAACGTTCGTAGGACGAACTTACGTAAAACGAAAGTTCTTAGGACTGACGTACGTAGAACGAACGTACGTAGAAGAAACGTACGTACAACGAACTTACGTAGAACATACGTCGAACGAACTAACGTAGGACGAACTACGTAGAACGAACGTACGTAGAACGAACTTACGTAGAACGAACTTACGTAGAACGTACGTCGAACGAACGTACGTTGAACGAACGTACGTAGAACGAACGTACGTAGAACGAACGTACGTAGAACGAACGTACGTACAACGAACGTATTTACGTATATATATGAAACAACTAAAGTACGTAGTTAGGTACGTACGTTCGTCCGTTTGTTCGAATGTTCGTACATATATATATATATACGAAAGGACGAACGTGCATAAAACGAACGTACGTAGAACGAACTTTCGTAGGACGAACGAACGTAGAACCAACGTACGTATAAAGAACTACGAAGAACGAAAATACGTAGAACAAACGTACTTACTTATATACACGAAAGAACGAACGTGAGTAGAACGAACGACGTAGAACGAACGATGTAGAACGAACCTACTTAGAACGAACTACGTAGAATGAACGTACGTAGAACGACCTACCTAGAACGAACGTACGTAGAACGAACGTACGTAGAACGAACATACGTAGAACAAACGTACGTGGAACGAACGTACGTAGAACGAACATACATAGAACGAACTTTCGTATTACGACTGTTCGTTGAACGAACGTACGTAGAACGAACTACGAAGAACGAGCGTACGTAGAACAAACGTACGTAGAAATAACGTCCGTAGAACGAACGTACGTAGGTAGGTACATACGTCCGTACGTTTGTTCGAACGTACGTCCGTATATATACGAAAGAACGAACGTACGTAGCAAGAACGTCCGTAGAACGAACGTACGCAGAACGAACGTACGCAGAACGAACGTACGTAGGTAGGTACTTCCGTCCGTTTGTTTGAACGTACGTACGTATATAAACGAAAGAACGAACATACGTAGGTAGGTACATACATCTGTCCGTTTGTTCGAACGTACGTATATATACGAAACAACGAATGTACGTAGCTAGGTAAGTAGGTCCGTCCATTTGTTCGAACGTACTTACGTATATATACGAAACAACGAATGAACTTAGGTAGGTACGTACTTCCTTCCGTTTTTTCGAATGTACGTACGTATATATACGATAGGACGAACGTGCATCGAACGAACGTACGTAGAACGACCGTTCGGAGAACAAACATACGTAGAACGAACGTACGTAGAACAAACTACGTAGAACGAACGTACGTAGAACGAACGTACGTAGAACGAACGTACGTAGAACGAACGTACGTAGAACGAACGTACGTAGAACGAACTACGTAGAGCCAACTACGTACAACGAACTTCCGTACAACGAACGTACGTACAACAAACGTACGTAGAACGAACGTACGAAGAACGAAGGTACGTAGAACGACCTACGTAGAACGAACGTACGTAGAACGATCGTATGTAGAACGAACGTACGTACAACGAACGTACGTAGAACGAACGTACGAAGAACGAAGGTACGTAGAACGACCTACGTAGAACGAACGTACGTAGAACGATCGTATGTAGAACGAACGTACGTATAAAGAACTACGAAGAACGAAAATACGTAGAACAAACGTACTTACTTATATACACGAAAGAACGAACGTGAGTAGAACGAACGTGAGTAGAACGAACGTACGTAGAACGAACGTACGTAGAAAGAACCTACGTAGAACGAACTACGTAGAACGAACGTACGTAGAACTAACGTACGTAGAACGAACTACGTAGAGCCAACTACGTACAACGAACTTCCGTACAACGAACGTACGTACAACAAACGTACGTAGAACGAACGTACGAAGAACGAAGGTACGTAGAACGACCTACGTAGAACGAACGTACGTAGAACGATCGTATGTAGAACGAACGTACGTACAACGAACGTACGTAGAACGAACGTACGAAGAACGAAGGTACGTAGAACGACCTACGTAGAACGAACGTACGTAGAACGATCGTATGTAGAACGAACGTACGTATAAAGAACTACGAAGAACGAAAATACGTAGAACAAACGTACTTACTTATATACACGAAAGAACGAACGTGAGTAGAACGAACGTGAGTAGAACGAACGTACGTAGAACGAACGTACGTAGAACGAACGTACGTAGAAAGAACCTACGTAGAACGAACTACGTAGAACGAACGTACGTAGAACTAACGTACGTAGAACGAACGTACGTAGAACAAACGTACGTAGAACGAACGTACGTAGAACGAACATACATAGAACGAACGTTTGTAGAACGACTGTTCGTTAAACGAACTACGTAGAACGAACTACGTAGAACGAACTACGTAGAACGAACGTACGTAGAACAAACGTACGTAGAAAGAACGTACGTAGGTAGGTACATACGTCCGTACGTTTGTTCGAATGTACATCCGTATATATACGAAAGAACGAACGTACGTAGAACGAACGTACGTAGGTAGGTATGTACGTCCGTCCGTTTGTTCGAACATACGTACGTATATATATACGAAAGAACGAACGTGCGTAGAACAAACGTACGTAGAAAGAACGTACGTAGAACGAAAGTACGTAGAAAGAACGTACGTAGAACGAACGTACTTAGAACGAACGTACGTAGAACGAACGTACATAGAACGAACGTACGTAGAACAAACGTACTTATATATACGAAAGAACGAACATACGTAGGTTGGTACGTCCGTCTGACCGTCCGTACGTTTGAACGTACGTACGTATATAAACGAAAGAAGGAACGTACGTAGGTATGTATGTACATCCGTCCGTGTGTTCGAAGGTAGGTATATATAAGAAACAACGAACGTACTTAGGTAGGTACGGACGTTTGTCCGTTTGTTCAAACGTACGTACCTATATATACGAAAGAACGAACGTACGTAGGTAGGTACGTACGTCCGTCCGTTTGTTCGAACATACGTACCTATATATACGAAAGAATGAACGTACTTATAAAAAACGTACATAGAACGAGCGTACGTAGAACGAACGTACGCAGAACGAACGTACGTGGAACGAACGTACGTAAAACGAACGTACGTAGAACGAACGTACGTAGAACGAACGTACGTAGAACGAACGTACGTAGAACGAACGTACGTAGAACGAACGTACGTAGAACGAACGTACGTAGAACGAACGTACGTAGAACGAACGTACTTACGTATATATATACGAAACAGAGAACGTAGGTAGGTACTACGTCCGTCCGTTTTTTCGAATGTACGTACGTATTTATACGAAAGAACGAACGTACGTAGTTAGGTACGTACGTCCGTCCGTTTGTTGGAACATACGTACGTATATATACGAATGAACGAACGTGTATAGAACGAACCACGTAGAACGAACGTTCGAAGAACGAACATACGTAGAACGAACGTTCTTTAGGGCGAACGTACGTAGAACGAACGTACGTAGAATGAACTACGTAGAACGAATATACGTAGAACGAACTACGTAGAACGTACTACGTAGAACGAACGTACTACGTAGAACGAACGTACGTTGAACGAACGTACGTTGAACGAACGTACGTAGAACGAACTACGTAGAACGAACGTACGTAGAACGAACGTTCGTAGAACGAAATACGTAGAACGAACGTACTTAGAACGAACGTAGAAAGAACGTAGGTAGAACGAACGTGTGGTAAAACGAATGTACGTAGAAAAACGTACGTAGAACGAATGTACGTAGAACGAACGTACGTAGAACGAACGTACGTAGACCGAACTTACGTAGAACGAACGTACTTACGTATAAATTCGAAATAGCGAACGTACGTAGGTAGGTACGTCCGTCCGTTTCTTCGAATTTACGTACGTATATATACGAAAGAATGAACGTACGTAGGTAGGTACATACGTCCGTACGTTTGTTCGAACGTACGTTCGTATATATACGAAAGAACGAACGGGCGTAGAACGAACGGGCGTAGAACGAACGTACGTAGAATGAACGTACATTGAACGAACGTACGTAGAACGAACATACTTAAAACGACGTACGTAGAACGAACGTATGTAGAACGAACGTACTTAGAAAAAACGTACGTAGAACGAACGTACGTAGAACGAACGTACGTGGAACGAACATACGTAAAACGAACGTACGTAGAACGAACGTACGTAGAACGATCGTACTTACGTATATATACGAAATAACGAACGTACGTAGGTAGGTACGTACGTCCGTCCCTTTGTTCGAATGTACGTACGTATATATATACGAAAGAACGTACGTACGTACGTACGTAGGTTCGTATGTCCGTCCGTTTGTTCGATCGTACGTAAGTATATATACGATAGAACGAACGTACGTAGGCAGGTACGTAAGTCCGTCCGTTTGTTGGAACATACGTACGTATATATACGAAAGAACGAACGTAAGTAGGTAGGTACGTACGTCCGTCCGTTTGTTCGAACGTACGTACGTATATATACGAAAGAACGAACGTACGTAGAACCAACGTCCGTAGAACCAACGTACATAGAACGAACGTACGTAGAACGAACGTACGTAGAACGAACGTACGTTGAACGAACGTACGTAGAACGAACGTACTTACTTATATATACGAAAGAACGAACGTACATAGGTAGGTACGTACGTCCATCCGTTTGTTCGAACGTACGTACGTATATGTACGAAAGAACGAACGTTCGTAGGTAGGTACGTACGTCCGTCCGTTTGTTCGAACGTACGTACGTGTATATACGAAAGAACGAACGTTCGTAGGTAGGTACGTACGTCCGTCCGTTTGTTCGAACGTACGTACGTATATATACGAAAGAACGAACGTTCGTGGGTAGGTACGTACGTCCGTCCGTTTGTTCGAACATACGTACGTATATATATATATATATATATATATATATATATATATATATACGAAAGAACGAACGTGCGTAGAACGAACGTACGTAGAACGAACGTACGTAGAATGAACGTACGTAGAACGAACTACTTACGTATATATACGATAGAACTAACGTACGTAGGTAGCTACTTACGTCCGTCCGTTTGTTCGAACATCCGTACGTTTATACACGAAAGAACGAACGTACGTACGTAGGTACGTATGTCCGTCAGTTTGTTCGAACGTACGTACGTATATATACGAAAGAACAAACGTACGTAGGTACGTACGTACGTCCGTCCGTTTGTTCGAACGTACGTATATATACGAAAGAATGAACGTACGTACGTATATATACGAAAGAACAAACGTACGTAGGCATGTACGTACGTCCGTCCGTTTGTTCGAACCTACGTACGTATATATACGAAAGAACGAACGTACCAAGGTAGGTACGTACGTCCGTCCGTTTGTTCGAACATATGTAGGTATATATATACGAAAGAACGAACGTGCGTAGAACGAACGTGCGTAGAACGGACGTGCGTAGAACGAACGTGCGTAGAACGAACGTGCGTAGAACGAACGTGCGTAGAACGAACGTGCGTAGAACGAACGTACGTAGAACGAACGTACTTACTTATATATACGAAAGAACGAACGTACGTAGGTAAGTACGTACTTCCTTCCGTTTGTTCGAACGTACGTACGTATATATACGAAAGAACGAACGTACGTACGTACGTACGTACGTCTGTCCGTTTGTTCGAACGTACGTAGGTAGGTACGTACGTATATATACGAAAGAACGAACGTACGTTTGTCCGTTTGTTCGAACGTACGTACGTATATATACGAAAGAACGAACGTGCGTACGTATATATACGAAAGAACAAACGTACGTAGGCATGTACGTACGTCCGTCCGTTTGTTCGAACCTACGTACGTATATATACGAAAGAACGAACGTACCTAGGTAGGTACGTACGTCCGTCCGTTTGTTCGAACATATGTAGGTATATATATACGAAAGAACGAACGTGCGTAGAACGAACGTGCGTAGAACGGACGTGCGTAGAACGAACGTGCGTAGAACGAGCGTGCGTAGAACGAACGTGCGTAGAACGAACGTACGTAGAACGAACGTACGTAGAACGAACGTACTTACTTATATATACGAAAGAACGAACGTACGTAGGTAAGTACGTACTTCCTTCCGTTTGTTCGAACGTACGTACGTATATATACGAAAGAACGAACGTACGTACGTAGGTACGTACGTAGGTACGTACGTAGGTACGTACGTAGGTACGTACGTAGGTACGTACGTCTGTCCGTTTGTTCGAACGTACGTACGTATATATACGAAAGAACGAACGTACGTAGGTAGGTACGTACGTATATATACGAAAGAACGAACGTACGTTTGTCCGTTTGTTCGAACGTACGTACGTATATATACGAAAGAACGAACGTGCGTAGGTAGGTACTTACATCCGTCCGTCCGTTTGTACATGCATGCTTTCATACATACATACATACATACATACGTACATTCGTACATTACTTACGTACTTACGTACATACGTACATGCTTACATACGTACATACATACATACATATATGCATACATACATTACGTACTACCGTACATAAGTACATACTTACATACGTACGTACATACGTACGTACATACGTACGTACATACGTACGTACATAAGAACGTATGTACGTACGTACATACGTATATACGTACACACATACATATATACGTACGTACATGCGTACATACATACATACATAAAATGTCCCCATAACTTAGCGGTTCCGCGATGAAGATCAATAAAATATCCCCGGAATTTAGCGATTCGGCAATGGCGTTCGGATAAAATGTCCCTTTAGCTTAGCGTTCCGCAATAGAGAACGATGAATCGTCCCCGTTAGTTAGCGGTTAGGCATTAGAGATCGATAACATTCCTCACATTTCTTTTACATTCATCACATTCCATTCATATTCCTCACAGAGAGTGACTGAGGGATACAGAGACAGAGGGAGAGATAGTGAGAGAGAGAGACAGAGGGAAAGAGGGAGAGAGAGAGAGAAAGGGAAAAATAGAGTGAGAGCGTGAGAGAGAGAGCATGAGAGAGAGAGAGGGAGAGCGTGAGAGAGAGAGAGAAAGAAAGGGAAAGAGAGAGAGAGGGCGTGAGAGATACATACATACATTACGTACTTTCGTACGTACGTACATACGTACACACGTACATACATACGTATATAACGTTGGTACGTACGTATATACCTACATACGTCCATACGTACATACATACAAACATACGTACATTACCTACGTACATACGTGTATACGTACATACACACATACCTACATACATTACGTACGTAAATACGTACACACCTACATACGTACATACGTACATGCGTACATTACGTCCGTAAGTACGTACCTACATTCGTACATAAGTACATACATACATACATGCATACATAAATAGATACGGACATAACTTACGTACGTACGTACGTACATACGTACATACCTACATACATACATAGATACGTACATACGTACATACGTACATTACGTACGTACGTACATACGTACTTACTTACGTACATACATACGTACTTAAGTACATTACGTATGTACGTAATACGTACATACGTAAATTTATACATACATACACACATACATTACGTACTTACGTACTTATGTACGTACGTACGTACCTACGTAGATACGTACATGCATATATACATACATAAATACATACATACATTAAGTACAACCGTACATATGTACATACATACATACATACATACATACATACATACGTACGTACATACATACATCCATACGTACATACATACATTACACACCATTCACATTCAATTTATATACCATTCACATTCCATTCACATTCCTTACATTCCTTTCACATTCCTATCGTTCCATTCATATTCCATTCTTATTCCTCACATTCCATTCACATTCCTCGCATTTCACCCACATTCCATTCATATTCCTAAGATTCCATTCACATTCCGTCGACATTCAATTCACATTCCTCACATTCCATTTACATTCCTCACATTCCACTGACATTCCATTCACATGCCATCCACATTCCATCCACATTCCATTCACATTCCATTCACATTCCATTCACATTCTATCCGCATTTCAAGCCTGGTACTTATTCTAACAGCTTCTTCTTGTCAAACCAGTAAGTTATGGGGATGTAAATAAATGAACAGCAGTTGTGAAGCAGTGATGAGGGAGAAACACAGAGACATAGACACACATACACTTACATAGAAACATACATATATGTATGATTGATTTCTTTCAGTTTCTGTCTACAAAATCCACTCACAAGGTTTAGGTTGGTCTGAGGCTATACCAGAAGACATGCATTACACAGTGGTACTGAACTACACAGTGGTACTGAACTACACAGTGGTACTGAACTACACAGTGGTACTGAACTCAGGACCATGTGAGTTGGAACCAAGTTTCATACCACACAGCCACACCTTCACCTATGTATGTGTGTGTGTGTGTGTGTGTGTGTGTGTATGGGTGTATATATGTATGCATGTATATATGTGTATATATATGTGTGCATATTACATCTATATCTATATATATACATCTATACATATACATCTATACATATACAGCTATACATATACATGTATACATATACATCTATATATATATACATGTATATATACATCTATATATATATATATACATGTATGTATATATACATCTATATATATATACATTTGTGCAGATGTATACACACATATATATGTGTATATATATATATATATATATATATATATATATATATATATATATATATATATATAATATGCATATATTATATATATGTATGTATGTATATATGTATGTATGCCTGTATATACGTGAGATAATAGTTTCACTCTAATAGCTTCAGTATTAAAGTGAAACTATTAAAATGAAAATATCTGACTTTACAATTGAGAGATGTTATTGTTTCACTTTTGACACATAATACTGAAATAGTGGAGGAGATATGATATTGCTCTGGGCTTGCACTAGGCAAGATGTTAAAAACGTTTTTGGCCTATGACACTACATGGACCCTATGTAAGGCATGTGTAAAATTTGAATGAAATTGGTTGTGTAGTTCTCGAGTTTTAGGGATTCACACAGACAGACAGACCGACAGACAGACACAGACAAACAGACCCACATTCTCATATTTATGTATATAGACATATATAGGGAGAGAGAGAGATATAGAGACAGAATTTGATATTGATATATCTATGTATACATGCATGTACGTATGTAGAGATACACATACACACGTGCACATTTAAACACACACACACACACGTACACACACACACACACACACACTTACAGGCAAGTGTGCAGAGAACAGGTATTCTTTATATAACTGTCCTAGTTTTTACTTTTTTATCAAGGACTTTTCATAGTTTTGTTTAAAGAGCAATTTGATATCAAATCTGCTGAGATAAACCAGTGGGAGACATTGCAAACAATGTGTTGCATCAGGAGAAATAGGAATGGAATATGGTCAGACTCAATGAGATAGGGGCCTGACTAAGAAGATAGTTTCTCACCTCTGGGTGGACAGGTGGAGTGCTTTATTTAGTTACCCATTTACAATACACCCAGTACACTAATACCAGGAGCAAACTGCCTGATTTCTACACATTGACTGCAGTCACCAAGAACGAGGTGAATATTTCAGGCATCCTCAGAGCTGGCACTAGTAATCTCAGCTCCATGCACGTAGGATCAGATTAAAACCCATTGAGACCCTAAGCCTTTAAAGTATTTTGGTGCCACCATATATATGTACTTCAAAATTTAAGCAATAATAAGCCATAAAATGATTTTTTTTTTTTTTGATTTTCAAAATGAAACAAAAGTAATAGTAAGACAGGAGAAAATGTTTATTTTATCTATTTATGCTTCCACTTTATATTTCAAAACTTTTCTCCTACTTTTTCCTAATTGTAAAGTCTTCGATCAAATCCTCACTATGACACCATGAACACTATGAAATTATATTTCCGATTGCATACACTACCTCGAATATTATTTTAGCAAGTTTAAAGTATATTTCTTTTGTGCCATAAGCAATTTACCATTTCTGTAGTGCCCCCACTTCTTTGATGCACTATGCACATGCTTATTTTGATTAATGGTTAATTCAGTGCTGCATGCAGGCCCCATCAGACAACATAGCATCTTCGATCATTTCAGCACTCACAATTTTCCACTTATTTGCCACAAAGATGATAAATCCAATATCAATATTATTGTCTGTAGTCTGAACCTTGTATTCTGCTGTTCCTTATATTTGGACCATTTCCTATTTCATTAATCCATATTTACATAAAAATAGTTTCTAATTTCAGTACAAGGCTAGCCATTTTAAAGGCTAGGGTTAGTCAACTGGATTGATCTCAGTACTTGATTGGTATTCATTTTATCAACTCCAGAGAGATGCAAGTCCAAGTTAACCACAGTGGGACTTGAACCCATATTGTCAACAAATGGAAGAAATACCATTAAACATTTTTCCAATGCCAGCATGAAAATATAGTAGTTGTCTCAACAAAGCCATTAGTCTGAAACAGCTCAAAAAGCTCAGGCATTGCTCACTCCACCGCCCCTGTGAGCTCTGGAAAATATTCCATCAACATTGCCCGTCTTTAAAATTCGTCCAAGTCTTAGCACCCGTGCCATCTGTCCACTACAGAAATGTTCGTGTCGTATCACAACACTATGACAGAACTATTTCACTTCAATTGGCCCTGCTCTCTTCAACATCGTGCCAGACACACATAAAGGAGGAAAGTGTCTTCACTACATTCAAATGATCCCTAGATGATTACCCCCAACAAATACCAGATAAACCACTCACACCCAGATATGTCTCTGAAAACAATAACCCTCTGCTTGAATGGGCTACGGTTCTCCAGAGCTGACTGTGTATCTCTTCCAGGTGGTGCTATTAAATTAAACATGGCCTGAGTCAACTTCGGTCAAAACTTATCTAAGTAATCTAATCTATGCTGTAACCTTTTAATCAAAGCATGACAACGTGGGTAGAGGTTGATATCTTAACATTTCTGATGGTCTTAAGTATAAAAAAATTATTAAAGATTTACATAGAACTACATTCAGAGTATGTCTATAAGCTATTGTGTTTAGACTTGATTTCTATCCTCAAACTGTTCCATTTTGGAGATGCAATTTATTTTTAATAAAGCACTCCGAAACTAGAAAAAATCTGCAACAATCTCGGTCCCATGAGTATCAGATAACGGATTTTCAACTGTGTAAAGAAACTGATTGTGGTGATCGTAGTTTTGACGGTGATTGTGGTGAAAGCAGAGACAGTGTTGATGATGACGACGGTCAAGATAAGTATGGGAGGAGGAGAAAATAGTACCGGTGGTTATAACGGCGACAGGTGTGGTGTGATGCTGAGGGGATGGTGTTAATAGTGGTGTTGATGATAGTGTTAGTTGTGTGATGGTGATATTGTAGTGGTTATACTGGTTGTGGCGGTGAAAGTGACTGTCGAGGTAACCATCATGATAACGTTGATGGCGGTGTATGTGGTTGAAGTGGAAGCAATGACAATACTGCTGATGATGTTGGTGGTTGTGGTGGTGGTGACAGTGGTAGGATAGTTGTGGTGATGATTGTGATATGGTGGTAGTGGTGGTTGTTGTCATTGTAGTGCTGCTCCTGCTGGTTTGGTGGAGGTCTGCGCTCTCTGAGTGCTTTTATAGTTTGACTAGCAGTTAAGCCCGGTTTCACCCGGTCATAGAACGACACGAAGAGAGAAACGAAGACATAAAAAGAGGAAGAAGTGGGTACGAAGTGGTGTTTGGGCGACGGATCTTGGTAGAAAAAAAAGAATGTCATGGTGAGTTAGTAAGGAGAGCAAAGCAAGACTGGACTTACGTGGGCTGGCAGGACGATGAAAAAATGCGGAGTTGAAATTGGAGATTGGAGCAGTTGAAGTTGCCGTTGTTATCATTGGAGTGCTTCTTGGTAGACAACATTCTTCGTCCTTCCCTCGGGTGCACAAATAGAAAAACCATGGGGACAGCCAACGTACAGTTGTGCATGTGAGAATACTTGCTCTGTCAGATTCAAACCAACCGCTTGCACTGATTGTCCCTGCGCCTTGTTGATTATCATGGGAAAGCAGAGTTTGATGGGAAATTGCATCTGTTTAAACTTGTAGGTCGTATCGGAGTGGGTAAGGGACATGGGAGTTATAAGTATGTCTTAGCCAGCGGCCAGTTCATTCAAGATTGTTGCCTACAGAACTCGGTAGCACAATTTTTTGATAATCATCCGCGTACCATTGAACGTTATTGGAGCATCTAAATTCCTTAGCAGCATGATTGGCGAGCCAACTTTCAGATGCAGTTCGTGAACTGGTAGTTCTGCGGGTCCCCCCTTTTTTTCAGATTTGTCATGGACCGGCCGGTCTATCTCAGATACATGGGAAGCTGGATTAAATTTTTCCTCAACACAGGGGAGCCGAAATAAATATTTTCAATGTCCAAGGGAAGCCAAATCGCGAAAAAGGTTGAGAAATACTGATCTATAACGATGGTTTTTATTTAGGCACATCGTAAAAGTAATTATAATGAATTGCTTAATATAAAGAAAAGTATGTTTTTTCAAGCAAATACAGTTAGAAAAAATATTTACCATTTCAAGTCATCACTAAAAACAAAGCTCATCAATTTTTGAATGAAATAATTTTATTCTTTTATTCTAAGTTGTAAACTTTGCCCGAGAAATAAAGCAAATAAAGCAAATAATCACCAAATGCATTGTTAAAAAACTGCAACTCGATAGCAAATATCTCCAAATTGATTAGAAATGCATAAATTTAATAATAACAATGTTTTTGAGATTCCGGTTCGAATGACATGGGTGTTTTTGTTTCACTTTTGACACGTAATACTTAAATAGCGGAGGAGATATGATGTTGCTGTGGGCTGGAAGTATGCAAGAAGTTAAATTTTTTTTTACTAAAACACAACCGTGACCCTAAGTAAGGCATGTGTCAAATTTGAATGAAATTGGTTGTGTAGTTCTGGAGTTTTAGGGATTCACACAGACACACACACACAAACACACAGACATACATTCTCAATTTTATATATATGTATAGATACATCACATGTCTATAACAAAGAGATTTTAACATTATATAGTTCGTGGCTAGCAAAGTTATATTTTATATTGTACGTCGATCAATAAGTTGAGTGTAACGTGCTGCTGATGTAAAGAGGTTATTTCCAAATATTAAGTCAGATTTATTAACACAGTATTCATATTCAGATTCTACACATTCGACTTTAATGACAGAAAAAATGCATACTGTGACCACTAAACTACTTCAAATACCGAATTACGTTTTATCTTTTGATTTTTGTTTATTTTTTTCATGCATTACTGAAAGTATATTCACATTGACGTTAACGACAGCATGACTACGAATCGTGACTTTTTTGACATAAGTTACTTCACCGACTTAATATAATAAATAATTCTATATACCAATAGAGATAAGCTTATTTCTTTCAACATTTTTGTCTCTGTCGGTGAATGAAACGTAATTCAATTTCATATTTAGCTAATCAGTGTTTCAACCCAACCCAGAAAATTAATGAACACTTGTACGTTAAATTAAGAGTCCGTATATTAATCAAATTGAAAACAGATTTAACATTTCCGCATGATACCCATTTAAATATAAACTATTGAAAGTAAGGTGTCTTGGTAACAGATGCATCGATGATGCTGTTCAAAATTACCTGTGTGTGTGTGTGTGTGTGTGTGTGTGTGTGTGTGTGTGTGTGTGTGTGTGTGTGTGTGTGTGTGTGTGTGTGTGTATGCAAGACACTTGCTCAAGGTAGCACAAAGTTGGACTGTATCTGAAGACAGGAGTTCGCGAGGTGAGCATATAAACTGCAACGACAGGCTTGTATCTATCTGACGATAAGAGGTTGGTCAGAGGGACTGCAAGTTGGTGTCAACATTCCTTCAGGAGACTAGCGGGGAATCTATCAGGGCCTACAGCAGAAAAGTATTTGACCTCATTTATTGCTGCAATGATGTCTGAGGCTGTGAAGGTTATGTCCGAGATTTTATGTTGGGAATCAACTTTGTTCGCTTCTCTTACGTCAATATCAGTGGGATCACAAAAGACAGAGCAGTATTGTTTCTGCAGTATTTTTGCCATTTCTGTAGCATCGTGCTGGGCAATGCCGTTATCAACGATCAATGGCCCAATGAGTGAGACAGCGGTTCTATGCTTATTTGCATAAGAATAGAACACTTTTGGGTTTTGTTTGCTGTTTTTGGTTACCCACTGTTCCTCTGCAGCTTTTTGATTTTCAATGGAGGTTTTCATGTCGGTCTGCAGATGAAGTTTTTACAACTCCAGCCTTTTCATTGTTGTTGAATGTAGATGTATGTGGGAGTATTTTAATTAGTTGATTTTTTTTTTTTTTTAGTTTTTTGATGCGCCTGATGAGTGTTTTTTCTTTCTTTCTAGGGAGCCGGTTTCTGTTTGTGTTAGTGAATTTCGCAGGACGTGTTTTGAGCATGTATAGGTGACAATGTTCTCAAAGTGTTGCTATGCAGTCTCATTGTGAGTGGAACTGAGAGTGAAGGACCAGTCGATGAAAAACAAATCCTTTCTGAATGCTCCCCAGTTCGCTTTGTGGAAGTTTATGTTGTCAAATAAGTACCGTGGAGTGGGATTGGCTGGTTTGGTTTTGATATGCCAGGAATTAAAATTGCAGAGTGGTCTCCTGGCTTAGGTAGGCCTTCATATTTTCTAGAAAAGTTAGTAAAAAAGAGTTGCCTCTTTAGTTTGCCACTTGGTCAGATGATACTTAGTTCATATTTATGTTATTTGGTGTTATGGTTTTTCCATAGTTCTGTCTTGTTTGGTTGTAGGAGGTAAAATGTGGTTGTATTTTTTTGTCGTAGGTCTCTGTTGCTATTTATAATTATTTTTCGATTTTGTGCCCTTCAGATGGTGGTGGTTGCATTCTGGGTTCAAGCACATCCTTACTGACAGAGATGTTTGGCACAGTTTAGGATGGAAGAAGGTGCATCCATTGCCTTTTGTGCATCCATATTTAGGATTAGGGCCATGGACTCTGTATTTAGGATAGTATTTGGGGTGGATGTGAGGGCAGTTTTTATGTGTGTGTGTGTGTAGTGAAGGTTAAGGCTACCGTTGGTTTCATATAAAGTGCAATCAACAGTTCTCATTCCTGCCACATGTAACATCGGTGTTCACCTCCATTTTGGGTTAAAAGTCGCCTTTCATGTTTTAATCCAAAATGGAGACGATCACCGATGTTCTCTGTGATAGGCTTGAGGTTGTTAATTGTTTCCTAAACATGAAACCAATAGTAGCCTCAATCCACCAATGTTAAACACTCATTCTCATTGTTCGATATTTACGTGTGTGTATATATATATATATATATATATATATATATATATATATATAATTAAATACATAACCGAAAGAGCTATTAACAGTTTCATGCTATTATGATACTTGAACAACCATATTTATAAAATACGCCATGTATTTTAAAGTAATCTTTCAGGGTCTGTTTATAGATTATATACAATTTTTAAAAAAACAATTATTCGGCAGTAAGAAAATAAGAAAAAACGTGGAAAAACATGAAGATCGTTGGTGCAAAAAATAGAACGAGAAGAAGAAACGAAATGAGCGTCGGCTGTAAAGTCCATAGGCTAACCAAGATGTTCTCATCAAATGTGACTAAATGGGATTTACTTTTCAACATAGTCCCCCTTGCGTCTACACACTTCTTCCATCGGTGTTGCAGTGCTTGGATGCTATTTTGGTGAAGAAGCGTTCATCCTATTCCTCAAAAAAGTCATCAACATGATATATGACGTCATCAACATGATATATGACGTCATCATCACTGCGATACTAGTTCCCAGACAAGAGCTTTTTCATTTTAGGAACAAATGATAGTCAGATGGGACCAAATCAGGAAAATATGAAGTGTGATCAACCAATTCAAAGCCACGGTCACGCGCAACGATCATTGAAACCAAGGCCTTGTGTGATGGAGCGTTATCCTGATGAAATAAGACCCCTTCCTTTCCTAACTGTCTCAGCAAGTTGACATAGTACTCTCTATAGACGGTGTTACTCTTTCTTGAAAATAGTCAGTAACCACAACGCCTTTTGTATCCCAAAAAGCTGAGGCCATCACCTTCCCTGCAGATGAAACTACTTTGGCTTTCTTTGGGGTGTTTTCACTGCATGGATTGTCTCTCTGTCTCTAATGCAAAGTGATGAAGCCAACATTCATCCTGGCATAGAAAACAGCAGGGTCTATCTCAAGCAATGTCAGATTTTCCCGTGATTAGCCTGGTGCGCTTTTGATCAGGTGGCAGTAGAGGTGGCATCCACCAAACAGAAATCTTCGTCATGCCAAGTTCCCTGTGCAGAGTATTGTCAGCTCTTTCACGGGATATGCAAATAGCATTGGCTATTTGATATATAGTCAATCACCAGTCATCCACCACCATGTGGTGTACATGATCAATGTTCTCCTCGGTGGTGGAGTTGGAAGACGTCTAGACTTTGGGTCATCTTCAAGACTCTCCCTTTCTCTCCTAAATTCAGCTACCCACTTTTGCATTGTCGATAAAGCTGGAGCGTCATCCTCTAATGTAGGAACCATGTCAACAGGAATGTCCTAGGGGGCTACAGAATCTTCTTTCTGCAGGTACTTGATAAATGCACGATGCCAAATTCTGCCCATTCAAGAGAAGTTACTACCAGTTACTTTTGAAGTCTTCATTGAACAATCAGATGCTAATTTGGCTGGGCAAAAACAATGCTGTTACTAATAAGAATAGCTGAAATTAATGAATGCAAGATTTCACAGTTCTAGCATCTCTCCTTCCTAGTCAGCTTATATATGGCTGGCTGGCTGGCTGGCTGGCTGGCTGGCTGGCTGGCTGGCTGGTTGGCTGGCTGGTTGGCTGGTTGGCTGGCTGGCTGGCTGGCTGGCTTGATTGATTGATTGATGGCTGGACGGACGGACGGACGGACGGACAGGCAGGCAGGCAGGCAGGAAGGCAGATATACACATACACACATACATACATACATACATACATTGTCCAAAAATGTCATCACGGTATTACCTACCTATGAGACATGATGTTGTGGCCAAGACACTGTACAATGAAATCCGCCGACAGGATAACCCCGGGGCTAAGGAGATGAAAACCCATAATAAGGTAGAGGCCATTACCACTCACAATATGAAAGAGTATTCGTGGAATGTCCCAATAAAAACCTCAATAAAGTGCAGACATAATAGACCGGATATAGTAATCTGGGACAGAGAAGAGAAACTATGTACAGTAGTAGAAATCAGCTGTCCTGCGGATGTCAACATCACGCTAAAGATTAGAGAAAAAGAGAACAACTACGCCGAGCTACTGAGAAATTTGCAGATACTCCACCCAGACTACAAGTTCAGATTCATACCCGTGATTGTTGGGGCATTGGGATATGTAAGGAACTGCCTCAACAAAAACCTGGAAAAATTAGGGTCTCAAAACCTGAAAGAAAAAGGCTGATTAGAAGTTTACAGATTCAAGCCATCACTGGAACTGTAAGGATATGTAAAACTTTCCAAAAATGTAGCACATAAATACATACGCATGCATCTAGACATGAAAATATATACATAAAAACGCATCCATAAAACAAACATACAAATCTGCGCATACACTAACACCAAATACTGCACACACACATATACACAAATACCTAGATGATGTTGATAAAAGTTCCAATGAAGGAGCCTTGAGTCTATGTTAGAGTCCGGCTCTTTCTCTATAGACAAGAAATACAGAAATGAAACTGATTGATAACATACATACATACATACATACATACATACATACATACATACACACATACACACACACACATACACACACACTCACACTTAATTAACATTACTTGTAGAATGTTGAGTTCATTTCTATATTCAAAAACATTTGAATTTTCCAAGCCTATAATGTTCTTACGTCCACCTGAAAGCCTTTTATATATAACATTAATTTTATCTTGTCGATCAGGCTTGTCACCGCCAAATTAATTTATCGACAGCAAGCGAATATATTTTATCATTCTTTGATTATAGTACAAGAAATCCATCTGCATTTCCTCTATTGAGCGAATTTATATTTTCTATACATTCATGAATAAATTCATGGACTGGAAGTAGGAGACAATAGTTTATACTAGCTGAATTCTAGTTTTGATAATTCGACGTCATTAATAACTTTATAGCAATCACTCAAACAATATAGTTATAATACATACCTTAACAAGAACCAAACCTAAATGTCTTGAATAATAATAATAATAATAATAATAATAATAACAAATCATTGATATTAATAATTTTGAATAACGGACAGCAATATCTGTAACAAAGTTTTACTTCTTCCATTTAGCATGATCAACAGAAAATATCGATACAATACGTGTGCTGTTGTGCCCGTTAAACAAAAAGGTCGCCAGAAAAACGACCGCAAATCTGAAAACTGACGTGTAACTAAGTGTTGTCAGTTACTTTAAAATGTTTACTTCACAGTTTCTTTTAAATGTTTATGCAGAAATTGCAAAATTCATAACAATACTGCAGAAACAAGACATCTACTGCAAGGCACTTTTTAAAGAAAAACTCTGTAACATTCCATTTCAAAATGAAGTATTAAACTACATTAGACATGAAGACACAAAAACAACATAAATTATGAAATGTCTTTTAATATGCTAGCGTCATTGCGGAAACTGTAATGAAAAGCTGCAATGAATAGCTGTTCATTGAATACGCCGCAAAACTTGACACAGTCTCTCATAGCTCAAAACTAGTCATAAGTATGTTGCATTAACTTTCTAAATTTTACTTTCATTTCAACTTTTGAAATCTATTTCAAAAGACATTCTCTAGACACTTTTTTATACGTGATCTCTGAATTAATCCTTGACAATAAAGAGACTGGAAATGTTAGATATAAATAATATCATCTCGGAAACATGTTTTATTTATCGAATTGTCAGTAATATTAATACAAAAACGTATTAAAATGTTACATCAGCTCAATATGAACTTATTATACCTATTGTCGTAGTATTAATTCCATATGTTTAAAATATGCTACCATTATATATAGAATGAGAAAAAATATTGAGCACGTAGGTTTCTATTTATTGGCTCGAGGCTAAATTTTCATACGACCACTACTTTAGTTTGCTGTCATATATTATATGATGGGTGTGTGTGTGTGTGTGTCTGTCTGTCTGTGTGTGTGTGTGTGTGTGTGTGTGTGTGTGTGCGTGCGCGCGTGTGTGTGTGTGTGAATGTGTGTGTATGCATATACATATATATATATATATATATATATATATATATATATATATACAGATAGATAGAGAGAGTTGAAACCATGGCAAAATCAGCTCTAGCAAACATAATCCTTAATGGAAGACAGAACTTACAGTGGGGTTGCAGAATCAAGAAAAATACTATGTCTAATAACGGTCAAACTATGGCAGAAAAACTGCCAGTAGAGCTAAACCACTATTTTTCCAATCCCCTGTCACCTAAAACCGTTCGTCTTGTGCTCTATTAAGCAGGATACTATGGGAGAGCTGCAACTGCTAAACCTCCCTTGTCCCCTATGAACATTGCTACGCGGCAAAAATGGTGTCTAGACATTTAGAAGTGGTGAATGGCTCAGTAGAACAATGTCATCATCTCCAATGAATCATCATTCAACCAACCACTTACCTCGGGGCGAATCGGGGCGAATTTGTCAGGAGACAGCCCAAAGAAGCCTTCAACTGTGACTGTTCGACCCCTGCTGTACATTTGTAAATATGCATGTATTCATTCGTATTTAGGTAAATTTTGTTATGTAAAATTTGTTTCGATCAGTTTTTTTTCTGTTTTCGAAACAATAACTGAAATACCAATAAATATACAAGCTAACTTTCTCCTTTTTCCTTCTTTTAAGTCCTTCTGTTCCTTAAAGCCTCGCTTCCACATAGTTTTCTGTGATAAGTTTATTTACCATAAAATCTTTCCAGACAGCATTCATACGCTTTACTCTTCCTTGTTTAGATTATGTCAACCAACTCTACGAAACTGATAACCTTTTGAATAATTTTTTCTATTTTCTAATCAACACTATTAATCTTTAGATAGATTCGGCTCCAAATAGTTCTATATTTTATTATTGATTTCATTGTTTATTCTTAGTTGCTTTTGTTGTTTTTTTTTAGAGGGTGCCAGTTATTCCAATGAAATATAATTGCAAGCGTCACTAGTTAATCATCAACAATCAATATCTACTTTGATATGAACTCAGGAGCAATGTTCTCTGGCAACTTTTCATAAAAACAAGTTAATTAATGCTAATGACGCCGTGAAACAAAAAAAAGACCTTCACATTTGCATACTTCATTTCTCTAAAGAGTCTTTTGACAAAAACACACAATTTATCTTTGAAGAAATTTAACAAACAAATACTTTAAATAAAACAAGACATTAGATCGAATAATGGGATTTTTCATATTCGAAATAACCAAAAATTGTCATCGAAAAAGGATGCACTGCTCTAATTTCCGTTTTGTTTTGTTTTGTTTTTTTTGTATATGTGTGCATCTGTATATAAGTTTATACATGCATGTGTGTGTGTATATATACACACACACACACACGCACACAGATATATATTATATATATATATATATATACACACTTATACAGCTTCCTTGATTACATAATTGAATCCTAGCAGTACTAATGAACTTATTTCGGACTGCCATAGAATACTTCCAAGACCGTTAAGGAACAAACCCCAGGAATAAAAATCACGGTAAGAGCAGTAATAATTATTATCTTCCACGTTTATCTTTTATCATTCGCTTGTTTCAGTCATTAGACTGCAGCCATGCTGAGGCACCGCCTTGAGGAAATTTTACTTGAGTGAATCGACCACAGTACTTATTTTTAAGCCTAGTACTAATTCTATCGGTCTCTATTGCCGAACCGCTATGTTACTGATATAAAAACACAACAACACCGGTTGTCAAGCGGTGGTAGGGGACAAACATAGACACAAACATGCGCGTGCGCATACACACAGATATATATATATATATATATATATATATATATATTCATGCATGCATATATATATATATAGGACGGGCTTCTTTCAGTTTCCGTCTACACAATCCACTCATAAGGCTTTGGCTGGCCCGGGGGTATAGTTGAAGGCACTTGCCCAAGGTGCCACGCAATGGAACTGAACCCAGAATCATGTGGCTGGGAAACGACCTTCTTAACACACAACCATGCTTGATGATGGTGATGATGATGGTGATGATGATGATGATGATGATGATAGCGGAGTGTTTTGAAAATAGAGAATCAAATAAACGCTAATTTAAGAACCCCGTGGTAGAAGAGTTGTAGCGCCTTAGTTTAGTGATGGGCAGTAAAACTCATCGATTAGTTGTGATATTGGTAAAGATAATGAGTTGTCATTCATATGGATGGAGTTAAAATCGGATGGAGAGGGAAAAGATGAGAGGAGAGGACGGCGAAAAAAAATGTCCGGACATGCACAAAAACATTTGCCAGTAACCCTCAACTCTGCAATAGAATGGCAGGTGGGAAACACAGGATGAGTGGGTCAAAAATAAAAAAAGTAAATTAAAAAATTATAAAATGCAGTTTAATGAGAGTAAAGTTAAATTACAATTAAAATAGATATTTGGTTTCAAATTTTAGCGCAAGGCCAACAAGTTCGGGGAGGGGCCATTTCAATTAAATCGACCCTCAGTGCTTAGATGATGCCCATTTTATCGACTACGAAAGGATGAAAGACAAAGAATTTGAACTCGGAACGTTAAGACGGTCGAAATCCCCAAAGCATTTTTCCCGGCGTGCTACGACTCTGTCAGCTCGCCGTCGTGAAAATCAAATTAACTAAATATTAGCGAGAAAATGTTTTAAATAAATAGCTTGATTCTTAGGCATTTAGTAAGTTAATTGAAGCCGCTGCGTCGAAATATTAGAGAGTAAATAATGTTACCACTTCAATGGTTGAAATGGGGCGATTTAAGACCTGTAGTGCAAAGAAACTGGAAGTATTCTATGTTAGTCCTAAACGAACATCCCATTGACTGCATTATGCCGGGCGGGATAACGATCCTGCTAGCTCGTCGCCTTGATACTGACATGTATATTACTAACGTATTATCTATACCACTTGTACAACTAAGATCACTCTTTTTTATTATTATTTATGCGCCCTTTCAAAGCCTAGCCAGGTTCATGGGCCCGGTTTCCCGGTTTCTATGGCGTATGTGAAGGATTTTTACCCTTTTTTTTTAACATATTTGTTAAACTTTTACAAAGCACTGATTGACAGTGACTTTCAAACTTCAGATGAAGGCGAAGAAGCCGAAGCTTCAAAGTCACTGTTAACCTTTACTTAAATGTGAGTTGCTGTAAATACATTCTTTTGACAAATATTTTAGAAATGTGGCGCAGGAGTGACTGTGTTGTAAGTAGCTTGCTTACCAACCACATGGTTCCGGGTTCATTCCCACTGCGTGGCACCTTGGGTAAGTGTCTTCTACTATAGCCTCGGGCCGACCGAAGCCTTGTGAGTGGATTTGGTAGACGGAAACTAAAAGAAGCCCGTCGTATATATATGTATATATATATATATATATATGTATGTATGTGTGTGTATATGTTTGTGTGTCTGTGTTTGTCCCCTCAACATCACTTGACAACCGATGCTGGTGTGTTTATGTCCCCATAACTTAGCGGTTCGGCAAAAAAGACCGATAGAATAAGTACTAGGCCTACAAAGATTAAGTCCTGGGGTTGATTTGCTCGACTAAAGGCGGTGCTCCAGCATGGCCGCAGTCAAATGACTGAAACAAGTAAAAGAGTAAAGAGAGTAAGAGTATAAAATGGCTAACATCATGAGTACTTTGAAAATGTGAGTGTATGAGGATGTTAACAAGTATATTGCAAGTAATTTTAAAATATGAGTGCATAACAGTGTTAACAACTACATGACAAATATTTTGTAAATATGAGTGTATAAGAATGCTAACAACAACATCTCAGATAGTTTGGTTATGCCTTGTAACCTAATAAATCGTGCAGTTTCTTCTCAGTATACCAAAAACAAGCTCTTTTTGCTATTCAAGTTAAAGTATTAAAAACATTTCTTCCAATAGTAAACCGTTTTGTATATACAATAAGGTATCGTAAATATATAATCTTAATCCTTGAGTCTGTAAAATTTCATTGGTTTCATAAACATTTTTGCTGATATGCATAAATATACCTTCGAGTAAATTATTCACTGCTAAGACTTAGAGAAGAATAGTATGGTTATATATATATATATATATATATATATATATATATATATATATATATTGATGTGTGGGAAATAAAATGGAGAGGAAAATATTGGAAGTAAATATTATGAAGAAATCGCGTTAAACTTTTGCCATAATGTGTTGTTATAGCAACAAAGAGAACACAATGCGGTAGTCTTTGTCTCCGGTTGTTTTTATAAAGTGTTTTGTAGCCTGACGATTTGAATAAAATATCTTCACAATAATGGATATCGACAGATTATGTTTTTATCGGAACGAATATCAATAACATATCTTTATCATATTGAATAGCCTTAATCACTCCTTTGCAGATATATATTGGTGAAATACCTTTATCAAACTGAATATCTACGAATTTGTTATAGTGTTCAATATACCAATAAAGTATTTTATGGTGATATGAATATCATCAAAATATTTTGCCAGAGTATGAATCGAGAAATTACTAGAGCTTTTAGAACTGAGATTAAGAGGGAGACAGGCGATAACTGAACACGGGAAACTAGTAATAAACATATTTGTTACTTTCATTGAACGATTTTCGTTGTTCACGCTAAAAAAAGCGGCCGATTACTGTATTTATAAATAGACTTAATAATTTCAATTTATACTTAAGTTACAACATACTTAAGGTACGTGCAAATGAAAATGACATATATATGTAAATATGTATGTATGTTAAGTCGGCGAGCTGGCAGAAACGTTAGCACGCCGGGCGAAATGCTTAGCGATATTTCGTCTGTCTTTACGTTCTGAGTTCAAATTCCACCGAGGTCGGCTTTGCTTTCATCCTTTCGAAGTCGATAATTTAAGTACCAGTTGTGTGCTGGGGTCGATCTAATCGACTGGCCCCCTCCCCCGAGATTTCGGGCCTTGTGCCTAGAGTAGTAAAGAATATATATGTATGTTTCTATGAGTATGTATCTACAGGTATATATATATATATATATATATACGAGTATGTATACCGGATGCCACTAGGTGGACTGGTAATGTCCTAGAAGAAGATCACATGTCATGTGTCTACTAATACCGAATAGTTCTCAAAAGGAATTTAGCGAAGCAACAAAAACGTAAAGCGGGCAAGACCAGTGAAAATTACACAAAAAATACAATTATCTGCAAACATGTTTCGAAATTAACATTTTCTTACCGAAAATATCTTTTCCTCATCAGTATAGAACGTTGGAGAGGTGTAATTTAGAGAATCGTATACTAAGTTGTACTCCACAAGGAAAGCACGTGTATACGGTTCTAAAAATTATACCTTCTACAGCAAAATTCAAAAGTCCTCGTTTTTGCGCGCTAAATCCGTAAATATCTCCGCAGAAAAAATGTTCCACATCGGATATAGTAACTCTGAGAATTTGGTTATGGTTAATTAAATTAAACAATGGGGTAAAAATTGGATATTAATTAATATCAATTTAGTACCAGGTAACTAGCACATTAAAAGAATCAGGGAGATTCAGAAAAAATATCTGAGATCTCAAAGATTATTGCATATGTTTATATAAAAATATATACGAGTATATATACCGGATGCCACTAGGTGGACTGGTAATGTGCTAGAAGATCACATGTCATGTGTCTACTAAGACCGAATAATTCTCAAAGGGAATTTAGCGAAGCAACAAAAACGTAAAGCGGGCAAGACCAGTGAAAATTACACAAAAAAATACAATTATCTGCAAACATGTTTCGAAATTAACATTTTCTGACCGAAAATATCTTTTCCTCATCAGTACAGAACGTTGGATATGTGTAATTTAGAGAATCGTATACTAAGTTGTACTCCACAAGGAAAGCACGTGTATACGGTTCTAAAAATTATACCTTCTACGGCAAAATTCAAAAGTCCTCGTTTTTGCGCGCTAAATCCGTAAATATCTCCGCAGGAAAAATGTTCCACATCGGAATTATTCGGTCTTAGTAGATACATGACATGTGATCTTCTTCTAGAACATTACCAGTCCACCTACTAGCCTCCTGTATATATACTCGTATATATTTTTATATAAACATATGCAATAATCCTTGAGATCTCAGATATTTTTTCTGAATCTCCCTGATTCTTTTAATGTGCTAGTTACCTGGTATTAAATTGATATTAATTAATATCCAATTTTTTTACCCCATTGTTTAATGTATATATAACTCTCTAAAACCATTTCTAAAATACGTTCCTCAATATTTACATGCATTTTCTGATAAAACTAGGAACCTCTATTCATTACATATTGAAATCTACAATAGTCTAATACAAAAAGAGCTTAACACTAATTACAAACACGCTCACGCAAATGTATTGAATGATATTAATAAAACACAGAATAAACTACTAAAGGATTTGAACCTGCACAATAGAACTGAACCATACACTCCGAGAACACCACATTTTACACTGAAGGACCATAAACCTAACTTTCAAAGTAAACCATCTATTCGGTTAATATGTCCTACAAAATCAGTCTTAGGCAAGATTAGTAAAACAATTTTAGATAGAGTATTACCTGGAATTAAAGAAAATGTAGAGCTCCCCGTTTGGAACTCTACCGGTGACGTAATTACATGGTTTCATTTCCTGAAGGACAAACATCACATTAATTTCATCCAATTTAATATCTCGGGTTATTATGCTTCAATAGCACCTAATTTACTGAGTGACGCATTATCATTTGCTCAAAACTATACAACCATTTCTTCATCTCATATAGATATAATCCTACCTGCTAGAAAAACCCTTATAAACTTTAATGATCAAAACTGGATCCGAAATACTAACTCTGACCTTTTTGATATAACAATGGGCTCCTCAGATTCAGCCCAAATAACAGACCTTGTGGGACTGTTGCTTCTCTCAAAAATTAAGCAACATATCCGGAGGTCTCTATAGCGACGACACACTTTTGGCAACTAAAAATTTATCCCGTCCTGAGATTGAACGTACTAAGAAATATTTAATGATTTTTTTAAAAATTATAACTTAAATATAGCGTTTGAAATAGATAATAAAATAGCTAAGTTCATAGACGTCACGCTTAACCTTAACACTAATCTTCACCATCCATATAGAAAACGAAGTGAAACCCTTCAGTACTTAAATGTTCTCTCTAATCATCCTAAATCAGCCCTCAATGGTATGGTAACAGCTATCTCAATTAGAATTTCAAATTTATCTGCGAATGAGGAGATATTCAATACTCACTCTCTGTATTATAACCAAGCCCTAAAGTTAAGTGGTTTTAAAAAAGAAATATTTTACATTCCTGATACAATTGGAATGACATCCCTGAAGTTACACTTCAAAATGTCACACGAGCTTGGATTTCTTAATTAAAACACTGTCACGAAGTGCAAAGAAGACATTTTGAACATTTGTGAGTGTTAATATGATATCACGCTTTGTGACCCTTACTGTTAACCTCAGATAGATCTTGTGAAAATATAAATTGGCATTTCACGAATTTTCTGCTTTTCAAGCGACCACCCTGTATATTTGCTTACAGGAAGCAGATTTCATTGGCTACATATAGTGATGGTAATATCTAAGCACATCTGAAGGCTTCAGAGGGTTGTCTTTTTAAGGTATCATTATTTATTTGTCTAGATTTAGTAGAAGTTTTACAGATTATGATGTAGGCTCGTGTACATCATAGACTGCTAAACCATTTCACTTTACTTTCTCCATAAATTCTACTGTCAGAATAATTATCGTAATTATGATACCAAAATTATGATGCCATTATAACTAAAACAGATCTATATTCCATTCTATATAGAGTCGTAGAATTATATAGTATTTGCAAATTCTTCTACGGTGGAAAAAGTACTGCAACAGACGTTGTGTACCTATTTATAGTAGAGAAAGTATACATCCATAGGAAAATATATACCACGGTTATTAATATCGTTAAGGTTGGAAATACAGACTAACACGCCCGGGTCTTCTACACATGACATCTGTCAGATACAAACTATATATTCAAGAATTTAGGTTTAATCTACTATTTCCTTCACTATCCTATACACCATCTCTACCCAATCAATGCCCACGGTATGTCTTGCCCAACGTTTGAGGATATTGATTCACAAGAAATTTATGGATAGACACATACACACCTTCAAATATAAGAGTGTATTTCTGTAGTTCCTCAAGCGACATATTATTCTTTTTTTCTTTATAGTTGTTGTTTCAATCGTGACTTTATATAAACACACAAAAGCTAAAGCTGCTTTTAACAACTTAAATGGTTGTTTATTTTCTCTAATTTACGTAAAATTGTCACACAGAGCAGCTTTATAATTTTATTTTAACAGTAGAAATAATTTCATTGATCTTTAGATTCTTGATAAATTAAATTACTTAATTATTCGTCTGGCTGGAAATAAACTAAAGACAAATATTGTCACTAGAATTCAAAGAAAATTATGTTTGCCTACATTGCAAGAGGAACCAATTCAGTGAATCCTGAAATAGGAGTTATGTTGGTACGTAATTTGAAGAGATTTTTATGTTGCTTTTTTTATGAGAAGACGGTCTTGTTTAAGTAGGATATTAGGGGAAAGATGAAGAAATTTGAAAGACAAGAAAATGGTAACTTGGAAGAAGGAGAAGGTGGAGAATAGTGAGTCAGTGAAGGGTAATATTTGATGGAGTCTGAGAGAAAATATAACTACAATTTTGTCAATATGAAGAATGTAGGAAACTGAATAGAGTATCACACATCTCATCAAATAATCGAATCTTTTTTTAGACATCATTAATGAAAAATCACTAGGTTTAGTTATACGAATTAGTTTGTGTTGGCATCGACCGATATAGAATCATACATGATAAATAAAGAAAATCATACTGATATGCAGTTATATCTTCTTGTGGTGTTTTAAGAAAAACGCAAAAATGTAACTCGCTTTTATATTATAAGTCGTATCTGCGTTATTGTAAATACTTCCTTCTTCTGCAAAATATATAGAACCCTATTTAATCGAGAAGAAATTCAACCGACTGAAGCAACTTAATCATTATTGATTGTTATTTTACCAGTCCGGGCGGGAAAATGCAAATAAACCCAGAACGGATTTGAAAGCAGAAAATTTCATATAAACTAGATAACATATTGCAATGTACAGTGATATATTCGTTCTAAGCTGCTCGAGTACAAATACAGTATAGGTAAAGAATAAGGAATATATGGACTCATATGCATTTCGTCTTACCGTGAAATTAGGACTAAAGGTGTCTTCTTCCCTTTAATTTTTGAACAAGATAAGAGTACAAATATTACTTGATCACAACCCCCGTTTACAACCTCTAGTTATTATTGTTGGGCTGTCAACTTTAAACCATTATATAAATGATGTTTGTCAGTTTCTTGTTTTATTTACATTTTAATAAATAGCATTCTACTACAATCATCGGCAATCTGAGAGAAAATATTGAGAAGTTCTAATGAATTGTTAAATAATAATAAAAATGATCGGTTCTATCTTCACCTCAATATGCTTAAAAGCCTTTCGTAGGTCAAATGTTACTGTGGAACTAAATGTATATAGATATCAGTCTGTATAATTATATCTTATATCTATAGCTATGACTGATTACATTTTAAAAGAGAAGTAATTATAATTTTTGAAACAAAACTTTGCCAGAGGCATTAACGTAAATGAAATGTAAATCTTAAATTAGAAACTACTAGTGCGACTGTCTAGAGCTTAACTTACTTCTAGAGCTTAACTTGCCTCTAGGGCTTAACTTGCCTCTAGGGCTTAACTTACCTCACTTCCAATCACAATTTAAATTTCTTTTGTTGCATTAGAAAAGATTAATTCAGCTCAGCGCCAGTGAGTATAAAGAATTTCTACGTCCGGTCCAGATAAATAATGGTATACCGTCCGGTCCAGATAAATTATGGTATAATGACTAGCAGACAGATGTTCAGAATAAGACGTGTACTCATTGCTAGGTCACACTGAAGTAGAATACTTTAACCAAATAGAACGATTGACTCTTGGCTAGTATCGATCGTTACATCTATTGATTAAGGGAGCACAATCCAAAAGTATCATAAGCTTCAATCTCTAATCGAAACCGTTTCATTCCAATGATATCGTTCATACTCCTAGAAAATACAAACACGTCAAACTATTTCCTCGCTTCCCTTAATATGTATAGTGCCATGTGAAAATGAAACTGATAGTTTTATTTACCTCTTCATCGAAGCATATTTGGTGCTGTTGAAACTAAATAGTTAAAAGTAGCTGGAGTCGCATTTTTTGCCTTAGATAAAGAAAGGCATCCTCATTACTTTTTTGTGGGGTGGAAAGAAAGGCGTAAATTATCCTCGAACAGAAGACCTTATTCCAAATATTTGCAACATTATTAAAGGCACCCAAGAGACGTGGTCGAGTGAAAGCGAATGACAGATTATATGTTATCACCGAAAAAAAGGAATGGCCTTCTGAACGGTTCCTGCCACAACTGCCTTTTTTTTTTCTTTTTTTTTTTGTAGGAAGGAGGATTTGAAATTGTGGCGATCAAGCACAATATTATCATTACCATAATAGAAATAGTTACGAAGGTGTGCTGCAAAGTTCCTAGCAATACGGGCACCGTGAAAGGCCTGGTTGGAGGCCCAACCTTCCGAGTTCTTTTACAAGGCTTAGAAATATTGAAGCACCGCTGCAATAAATGTGTGAATTTGAGAGGGGAATATGTTGAATATAATTAACTGATTCTCCCGTATTTTCTTTTACCCAAAGCCAGGAACTATTCAGCAACCCCTCCCTCGTACAATCACGAATAAGAACTTATTGAAACCTATTATTATAATATATGAGGAAACCTCACGGCTAAACAGAAACCAAATATCCTCAAATTGCACCTAACCCTTTTAAAACAGTTGACGTAGATTTACACGCGCAATGTACATGCTTTGATTCGGTCGACGTAATTATATGCCGCCTGAACTTCACGAGATAATACTTCGAAAGCGAGAAACAGTATACCGATGCATCGATAGTGGCATTCTTGCTCTGGTGTGGTGTGACAAGAAAAACGTCTGCATGTTATCCACAATGCATTCTGCAAGCATGAAGGACGCTAGGAAACAAGATGCGGACAGTAATGCTATAATGAAACCGTGTGTAATTGTTTCATACAATAAAGGGATGGGCGGGGTCGATCGTTCAGATCAGCTCGCAACGATACGCAAATCGGTGAGAAAATTTGTGAAATGGTACAAAAAAAAATTCTTGCATATAGTTGACATATGTGCCGTGAACTCTTATTTGATTTGGCAGATGCTTGGCGGTGCTGGAGATGGATTGACATTCAGGAATCTATTGTTCCGTGAAATGATAGAAGCATCAGACCTGCCAAAGTACAGAACGCGTGGACGTCCCCACGCCAGACTCTCTCCTTACCGCATGGTGAAGGGACGTGGAAATTTTCCACGACTGTTTCCCCCACCGCCAAGAAGACAAATTCTTCAAAAAGATGCACAGTATGTAAAGCAAAAAAGAAACGTAAGGAAACTAGATACCATTGTTCACAGTGTGATATGCCACTGTGCGTGGTACCCTGTTTTGAAATCTATCACATTAAAATCAATTTTTTAATTCACATGATTGCAAATACATGAAGTTGATCTGATTTGTGCTGTCGAATGATCTTATTCACGAATAATACCGCATGAGCGTCCTGCACAGGGATATAATTTAGGCAAATTGTATCAGTTGACGTAAATATATGCCGAACGTCATCTCGCACTGAATGTTGACCTCATTGGGCGCGATTACTGTTGCCACGCCCAGGCAACCGAATGAATCACCGCCGTATACAGGTTAAAGCGGCTGATGTAAATTTACGCCGAACCATTGTTGTGCGCTAATTGCTGATCTCAACTGAGATGGTTACCGTCAATGCAACATAATTGCTTGATAAAAAGAAAGCCGTTGTCATGGGGTTAAATTGGGAAATAACACATTCTTTACTGTACTCGATGCTGGACACAGGGCTGAAAAGCCTTTGATTATACATTTATTCGATCGAGTATTTTTGTTGTTGGCACTCCGTCGCTTACGACGTCGAGGGTTCCAGTTGATCCGATCAACGGAACAGCCTGCTCGTGAAATTAACGTGCAAGTGGCTGAGCACTCCACTGACACGTGCACCCTTAACGTAGTTCTCGGGTGTATTCAGCGTGACACAGTGTGACAAGGCTGACCCTTTGAATTACAGGCACAACAGAAACAGGAAGTAAGAGTGAGAGAAGGTTGTGGTGAAAGAGTACAGCAGGGTTCACCACCATCCCCTGCCGGAGCCTCGTGGAGCTTTTAGGTGTTTTCATTCAATAAACACTCACAACGCCCGGTCTGGGAATCGAAACCGCGATGCTATGACCGCGAGTCCGCTGTCCTAACCACTGGGCCATTGCGCCTCCACATTCGATCGAGTATAACCTGGAGGCAAACAACAATATAACACCTCAGTAAGATTTTATTATCCACCTCTCTATATTCTTTGACTATTTGTATAATAAAATGAATTCATTATGGATAATAAAATGAATGGAAGATGGCCATTGGTTTGGCAGTGAGGCAGTCAGTAAGCATAATACTGAAAAAAGTGCGTGAGACAACCATGCTTTCTCGATAGAAAATCATGTACGACGTAACTAAACGTAATTAGCTTCAAAGCAAAACTCGAAATCAGCTCAGCTGTTTAATTTTCCTGGAGCTTTTTACTTAATTAGGTATACCTTTTATTATTTGTTTCTTTTCATAAACCCAAAAGCCCTGTATTTTCAGCAGAGAAGGAATAAGATTTTTTTTATATTCATATCTTGTTGAATAAAATAACTGACTTTAGTGAATGGAAAAAAGAGTCTCCCGTGTGTTTGTAATGCTGAAGTTTTATGTAAATGAGTTTGTACAGATGAATGAATCATTCTTAATACATTATTGGTATTTATCTTATCGACTCCTGAGAATTAAATGTAAAGTCGACTCGGGCGAAATTTTAACTCAGAAAATGATAACTAAGTAAAATATCGTTATGCATTTTATTTTTCAGACACTCTGCTTTCACCACTGCGCTTATATTTTTTAATGTTATGATTAAAAAATATTCAAAGAATTATCTTTGAGGTCATCTAAGGAGAGAATTTGTAGAGTTAGAACGGACAAATTTTACTACTTTGTCTAATTAATCAATGTAGTTGGAGACAGCATCACAAGCGACACCTCCACTATCTTAGGAAAAGTTATTCTTCATAAAGAACGCTAATTATCACACTTTGGCGATAATTGCAGGGTATTTGTTCGCTGTTGAATCATTTCTCAGAACTTGAAGTGGTAACTTTCTTTTGAAGTTTCACTAATGTTCATTAAATGAGATTGTTAAATGTTGAAAATAACGACGTTTTCCTGGGAACATTGTAACATGCTTGTGAGAGTTGACAACTTTTAATCGAAATCAATAGGAAGTTACTAAAATATCATTGATAGGATTACATCTTCGACTCTTTAACAGTCTATCAAAGAAAAGGCCAATCTTGATTTAAAATAGAGCTTTTTTTCTAATTTGTTTTGATGATATAAATCGTTGATGAGTTTCACAAAAGTTCACAGAGGTTAAAATGTTTCACTAAATCTTTTTATTCCGAAACATCACGTAGCAGGGTCAACGAGGTTATTATCATTCTTAATTCGTTCAGAAACATATGAACATAATCCAAGGTTCTTGCAATAAGTCGTGTCATAAAACTAAAGATACATTTCTGACCAAATATATAACATCAATAATAATGGTAATTGCTCTGTATAGCTAGTACAAAAAGAGAGTACGTAATATTAATTTAGATGAAGGATATATCGTGTGTAAAAATTCTGCGTAACTTATTACTGTGTAGTTCTTGCTGTAATTCTCAAGTAGTTACGTAATGCACGTCACGTTTATACATCCAGTGTAGTCATTTTGTTTTTAATAACCATTTACATATTTAACGAAATATGCATTTTGAAGAACTTAGAACTATCTACAGAATAACCACTTACGTGGAGATCTCTCCAACGTCAAAAGTAAGTAAATTCATCTCCAACATGGAGATGAGTTCCTCAACTTTTGATGTAAATCACAAATGTGTATCTGCATGTGATTGGGCGTAATTATATATAAGTTTACGTATGCGGATTTGTATGTTCATAATATTAATAATATGCTGTGAATCATTATGACTACCAATTTTCCTAGTGGTGTTTTACACATTTGATCAATAATCATCTCCTCCCATAATTCTTTTCAGTTGAATCTGATTGTTATTCCTGTCAAAGATTTCAGTCTAAAGCAAAAACTTAATCGTGACAACACTAAGGAACATTTTGCTCAAAACATTCTCTAAATAAGAAATATAGTCTGAAGTTTTTTTCAGTTTCTCTTCCAGTTCTAATCGTCTTATTTCATAAATATCGCTATTATATCATAACATACTTTATTAACTCTATAAATCTAAGATCTGCGTCCATGTACGATATTATGATTTACTTGAAAACAAGTGAAAGCCTGCAGTAGATTGGACTCCGCTAAAGTTATCCAAAAATGAAATGGTGTTAAACCAGTAGACAGATTGAGTCTACTACCCAAGTATAAATGTAACCTGAAGACAATTAAATTTTTGTTCATATAAAATACTTAATGTAATGTTACTATCATTTAATGTGCAAATGTTTGGGCTTCCATACATATAACCGAAACTAAAAGGTTCAACCAGAAGTAGTCTAGGCAACAATACAATGATATGATATTCTGAAGTGTAACTAAACAACTGGAGTGAATAAAGCTTGGAAAGCAGCCAAGAGTTAATCTTGTGTAATTTTACCTTCAGTATAAGTCATCAACGCAAATGTAACTACGATATTATAGAATACAGGCATGCTTCACCCTACGTCGTTAATTGGTTCCAAGAAACACGACTTAAGTCGAAAGTCAAATTAACTTGTCTCTGGGCTAAACCGATAATAACCATTCCCAGTTCTGTACTTCATTTATGAAAGCATTTTCAATAACACGTGGTTAATAAAAACCTATTTTAAGCTCACAAACAAATAATATTTATTTTTTAATGCAGTACATTAAAAGAAAAAGTAATCTAAATTTACAAATACAATTTGGCGGTGTTTATCATACATCACGAACGCTTTATTTATGAATGCGGTTTGCAATAAGACATGGTAAAATAAAGATCTTTTTTAAGCTTAAAAAACAAATTCAGTAATTATTCTTATTTTGCAATATAGGCGCAGGAGTGGCTGTGTGGTAAGTAGCTTGCTTACCAGCCACATGGTTCCGGGTTCAGTCCCACTGCGTGGCACCTTGGGCAAGTGTCTTCTACTATAGCCTCGGGCCGACCAAAGCCTTGTGAGTGGATTTGGTAGACGGAAACTGAAAGAAGCCCGTCGTATGTATGTATATATATATATATATATGTGCGTGTATATGTTTGTGTGTCTGTGTTTGTCCCCCCAGCATCGCTTGACAACCGATGCTGGTGTGTTTACGTCCCCGTAACTTAGCGGTTCGGCAAAAAAGACCGATAGAATATGTCCTGGGGTCGATTTGCTCGACTAAAGGCGGTGCTCCAGCATGGCCGCAGTCAAATGACTGAAACAAGTAAAAGAGTAAAAGAGTAAAGAGTAATAGTAAAAAAAAATTAAATTATTTTAAATTTACTAATATGTAAATACAATTTGGTGGTTTACATCGCGGATGGAGATGGCTGTGGATCGTCAACATCAACAGCTGACTCCGGCTGTTCTCGTTCGATGCGCTTAAAAAACCGGTTCAGAGTTCCTTGAACTGTTTTCTTTTCCTCAAGGATTACATTATAAGGAGTAAAAGCTTCATGACAAGCCCCCACAATCTTAGAAAAGCGTTGAGCATTTGGATCCATATCCTCGAACATAGAAAGACCTTTTTCGATATATGCAAATGCTTGCTGCATTTTCTTAATGGTAAACTGACGTGGCTCAGGTTCGACTTCTTTATTTTGCTGCACATGAAACTCTATAAAATACTCGTTCGTTATGGGCTGCTTGTATTTTTCAAATAAATCTGTGAAATCCCCCACTTCCAAATCCATTTCTAGTTCTTTGCTCGTTGTCACCAATGTTTTGTTGATGGCAACATTATCAAACCCCTTAAAATCATTCATGAATTGTGGGCATAGCTTCTTCCATACACCATTCATAGCCGTTCTCTGTACATCATTCCATGCCACCGCTATGTTCTGCACAGCCTTGTTGACATCGTATTTCTTCCAACAGTCACGAAGTGTGATGGACTCATCAAGATCTGTTGCATTTCTTGCTTGCCGCAGCGTACGCTTCATATAGTAACGCTTGAAGATAGCAATTATTCCCTGATCCATTGGCTGCAGAAGAGACGTGGTGTTCGGGGGGAGATATAAGGTCAAAATCCACGATGTTTTGCGGGTGGGCCAGGAGCATTATCTAAGATAAGTAAAACCTTAAAAGGAATTGCCTTCTCCTTACAGTACTTCTCTGCTGCTGGGATAAAATGATTGAAGAACCAATCTTTAAAAGCAACAACAGTAACCCATGCTTTTGAATTAGCCATCAATATGACAAGAAGAGATGACTTGGGTATGTTTTTTCAGGACACGGAGGTTGTGTGCATGATACACAAGCAATGGCTTTAACTTAAAATCCTCTGCACAATTACCTCCGTTCTTTTGAGACCTTGTAACGTGGAATAGTTTTCTTCTCCTTGGAAATGAATGAACGGTCTGGTAATTTTTTCCAATACAATCCAGTTAAAAATCTGTTCGGGAAGAAACCCATTTTCTTTAATGCATTAGGAAATTCCGCTGCTGCTTGTTCGTCAGTTGATACACTTCCACCTTGTTTCTTAATGGCGTGATAACTTCTTCACTCCTTAAATCTCATGAACCATCCTTGACTTGCCTCCTTGAATTCTACATCTTTCTCATCTGGATATTTTTTCTTCAGGTCCTCAAACAAAGACAACGCTTTCTATTGAATGATTGCTTGACTAATAGTAGCACGCTGACGATTCAACCTAACAATTCAAAGAGAAAAAATACTTTCCATTTCTTCAAAGATTTTGCTTCTTTTCGTATTGATGACAGTATTCTTCATCCCTGGGGCTTCATATTTGATATGTGCTAAAATCTTGTCCTTATTATGTACAATCATGGATACAGTTGTCTGCCTGATCGCAAAAGATCGTGCAATTGCTACCACTTTTTCACCTTTTTCATGGCGTTTTATCATAGCATAATAGCATGACGCTTAGCACTTTCACTATGAATTTTCTTAGGAGCCATGGGGGCAAAGAATAAAGTCACAAATGAATGAGAATGAGAAAGTAGCCGATAAACAGAGGTAAACGAATCTGAATTCAAAACAATCACGGGAATCACGAGTGACAACGACGCCTAACGGTAGATATTGGAATATGAGCTCCGAAAGACCGATCAATAAGACAACACAGCTGATTTCCTGATTTCGTTCACTAAGCTACACTACTTTATGGTGTGCATCCTAACATTTACTGACGCATTTTAAAATAATTTTACATGCTTTTATTCTTTTTTGTTGTTCAGTAACATAATTTTGTGCTTTTAGCAGTTTTCTAGTAATTTTACGATTTGTGGCGGACAGACGTAAAATCGAGTAAAATGATTTAACTTGATTTTTATTTTTCCATATATTATTTTTAAAAACTGACGTATAATCGAGAACGACTTAAATCGAAACGACTTAAGCCGAGGTATGCCTGTATTTATATCTGGCCTTGTTCTAAAATAAAGCAAGATCAGGACGACTCTCTAATATAGAAATAATTTATTCATTTTCTTCACATAGCGTAATTTTTCTCGAGCAGTGATTGCTAAATGTATCTCACCAGTAGTCGTACTCGCAATAATTATGGGTATATAGTCTCACTGAGAAACTATTGAGATCCAGCTTTGTCGGAACTATCATCCTTTGTTTGCTAGACACATATGTTATGGCCTTGAGTCATAAACACATTATTGTTTGAGAGTATGTCCAGAAATCCTTTTTTTTTTTACATAAAATTGATTTTGTATCATGTTAATTTACATAATTACTATGGCTCATAATAAAACATTGAGTGTTCAATAATGTAAAATCCCGGTGATCCAAACCAAACAGTTAATTTCGATTTAGTTTGCAACAATTTCACTTCACTTCAATCACTTATTCTCTTGGGAGAGATATTTGCTCGATAATTTCCACTTCCATTCTACCAGACGCCATCAAGCTTGATTAACATATTAAAGGATATCTCTGGCGTCGAAAGTTTAAGCAATCAACACTATCACATTTGCATCAGGTAAATAACATTGAGTCAAACATTCAACAATATTAGTTTTAAAAATAATTAAAAAGATATTTAAATTAGTACTGCGTAGTTTAAAACCTTCTCATCAAAGAACACTCCCTAGATATTTTTTTTGTTTATTATATTATATTTTCAAAACTAAGACAGCTGTCGTCAATTTGGTAAAGTAACAAAAATATTGTAAACCTATAAAATACAGGTACTATGAACGTCGCAGTATATTAATCCTGCCGGCCTCTAAAATACAAAATATTTGCGCCTACTCAAGGAATGTAATTTCAATATATATTTCTATACATTTGTAGCCATGTTATTGGGAAAATATTTCGACATTTAATCTTATATTTCCCCTTCACAGTGTGAACTCATGTATCACACGTACTTCTTTCATGAGCAGAGAACTGTAAAATTCTTAAAACGGGTGTTAAAATTCAGTCTCCTTCGACAGTACAAAGATACATTTGCTACACGTATGAATGAAAACCTTCTGCATTATAGCCCCTCTGTATACAAAAACAACTAAATCCTTAAAATCGTCTTACATGATAAACCTCAAGCTATCTCATGGCGAACTCACATATAACGTTGTCAAATCCATATTCCTTACAAAATTTAAAATTCAGAGATTATAAAAACTTCGACTTTAATCAGATTGCAACCCTCTGCAAGGCTCAAATACCCGCAATATTGAAGTATTGCACACATATCATCTACAGTGATTTCTGAGATATATATACATTATAGACCTCATCCAGTTAGCTAACTGGATAAGATTCACTCACCACCATATTACAGCTACTTGTTCATAGATGATTTATTACTACCATTTTTATGTCTTCTGACCCATCAAACAACATTGCTCCCTCCATCCAACCACTTCATCATACGCCATATTCCGCACTAAATATTGCCTAATCATTTCTTCCCCAGTTCCACGTCTTCCACTGTTACTTTCTCCGCGCCCAAGTTCCTTCCTGCATGCACCAGTCTATAGAAATTCGAAGTAAACATCGACGTAGCCAATCTCATTATTCTACCAGCACCTACGAAGTTTATTGCTGCCTGTTCTCTTTTCTGAATAATAGATAAACCAAAACCGACAGCGTTCAATGAATTCCTTCCGCTTATTTTATCTATCCCAAAGTAAGAAAAGCACAGCGAACTCTGGTGAGTAATACACTAAGAACATACACAGCAAAGATTTTGATAAATCCCTTAATCCCTTCAGCGTGTAACGGATGAGGAAGTTCACATGTTTAATGTAAAAACCATAAAATATATAAGCTGTTGGTAAGCTGAATCTGCGAATTTGTTTCTATTCTTCATTGCAAACTATTCTGGTTTCGATATGTCGTAAATGTCTTTGGAAAGAGATGAACATCAAAACTTCCAATATCCTCCTGTCTTAAGATTATGAGGCCTTTGTATTAATTCAGAAGATGTTTAAATACCAACAAATAAACAACAAGACTTTCCCCTTGTCAATCAAAATCTGCAATTGTTTTTGTTTTTGTTTTTTAATAAGTTAAATTGTTTGAAAAGATTATCTTTCATTGTTAGTCACAATTACATTTTGAAATTACATGTTGCTTCTTCACGCATAGGATTTGGCAAAAATTAATATTCTCTTTCAAAAGCAGAACTAATTATAATCTGACATATAATCCCCATCCTTAAAATTAAAAATTAATTATTGCAAATATTGGACTTCGGGAAATAGGAAGAACAAAAGAAAACACAATGAAGATTTTGTAAAGTGATTTTAATTGATAATTATATCAGGGTTTGTGTTGAACGTTCTAGACCTAGATTTATAAATATTGGTGCTTTTTTGACAATGTTATAAGAGCCGTTGGCTTAAGTGCTAGTTATGTTGTTAGGTCTGTTTATTTGACAAAATACACTCTCTTGAAAACAAATTCTTGTGTTTCGTATAAATAAATCGATATTGTATTGACTCTTTTAACCGAAATAATGGTTTGTTCATTATTCTTTCATTTTCTGTTATGCCTTCAGTTTCAGTAATTCCTGCGTTTTCTGATTGATGCAGGGTTATAGTAACATGGAGGTGAATGAAGTAAACTAGCTCTCTGTATCAACACTTCTAACATAAACTCGTCTCATTGGAAGATTTCAACTCCATTCGATAACTAAATGAAACTTACATTTATTAATAAGTTCCTCAACGTTTATAGCAGTGAGTTTTATTCATGTTACCTGTTTAGGTCGACAAACTAACGGAAAACATCTGTGTTTGACAAAAGAAAACGCTGTAGTGAATACTGATTTAAACCCTAATATTTTACGTAGTAAGCCACAGTCCATATCGATTGAACCAGTTGCAACACTTACCGTTCTGATATTAATGTACACGGCGCAAATAGAACTTTAATCTTATAGATGTTCATCTTTCTTACTTTCTGGGAATATTTCTGGTAACGCTTTCAGGTTACCTAGATCTCTTTTCTAATCTTTGAAATTAACGGAATAATTCGTTTCACTTTCCATATTTCTTCAGTTTAAAAAGAATGTCTAATTTTAATGAATGTGACACAAACATTATAATCTCAATTTTCATAACACATTTTATGGTCCTTAGATTTCTTCAATGAAAAAGAAAAACGAAAAACAACAGCAGTAAAATCTATCTCGAAGGATAATAAATTTGATCGAAGGCGATCAGCAAGAGCTTTTAATAAGGTAATCGATAAAGATCAAACAAAACCATTTAGATATTAAAAAAAACAGCCTGAACTAAATTCACTTCATGTTTTAGTGCGTTTTTAATAAATGTTAATAAAGAAAAAAGTTATTTGGGTTCAGTTTGAATTATTGATTTTTCTCAATACTTTTTAATCTAAATCAAAAATTAATTCAACATTAATTAAATAAGATTTCATTAGAAATCTTTTATATGCGATTTTTTAAAATTGTATTCTTTAATGTATTCAATTTGATTGTTTCATTTCGGTATTGTTTAAATTGAAACAAAATGCTTACTTTTAAACAGTGCATTAGCATTAATCCAATACAATAATAATTGGATATTATTGTGTGGCAATATTTTATATTCGATAGTTACGAATAACATAAAGAAAGAAGTAAGATCTTAGAGAATATAGACTTCGACAAGGTTATAATTTTTCACTGCCATGTTTACTTCTCTTGTACTCCTAGCACTCTTGGGAAAAGCCGAAATCTCATTTTCTTTGCTCCTAAAATATAGTGACTTGTGCCTAGTCTGGTTGTCAAGTAATTTTATCTATGATACGGGTAACTATATAAAGAAGGTACAACATTCATGATAAAATATGTCTGTCGACTCTTCTTGGATTGCTTATTGAAATAGTTTATATTTCTTTCACTGCTAATGCCACATATTTCCACTTTTCTAAATACGTGTGTGTGTGTGTGTGTGTGTGTGTGTGTGTGTGTGTGTGTGTGTGTGTGTGCGTGTGCGTGCGTGCGTGTGTGTGTGTGTGTGTGTGTGTGTGTGTGCGTGTGTGTATGTTTGTGTGCGCGTGTGTGTGTGTGTGTGTGTGTGTGTTAAAAATATATAAAGCGATATAAGCATTACAAATTTACAAAGTAGTACTTGAAAATAGAGTTATTGACACAATTATTTAGTGGTAACATTTCACCCAATTAACAGTCATTTTTAACCCCTCCCCTACTTTTATAAGAATCACAATTACATAGAGTTTGCTGAGTATCCAAACGGAGAATCACTTGTGAAAACTAGGTACTGCACATGCTGATTGGAGGTATACGTCAAATCTACAAACGGATTTCAGTTTTTGTTATATTCTTCTCACTTCTTTTGGATAACATTTCCTAGATGAAAGCATGAACATCTTAGTCTTATTTCACTTCTCCTTTAAGAAATATGACTAAATGAGAAATTCTGTTGTATAATCCCGAAACCAAATTTCTCTCTCTGTTTTTATATTATCTCTTATCTTTTACTTGTTTCAGTCATTACTCTGTAGCCATCTAGTCGAATGACTAAACCCCAGTACGTTTTATTCTATCGATCGCGTTTGCCGAACTGCTAAGTTACGGGGACATAAACACATCAACACCGGTTGACAAGCAGTGAGGGAACAAACACATGCGCCACCACCATATAGATATACACACTCACCCACACACACAACGGGCTTCTTTCAGTTTCCGTCTACCAAGTCCACTCACAAGGTTTTAATTAGTCCGATGCTATAGTGGAAGACACCTGCCAAAAGTGCCCCGCAGTGCGACTAAATCCGATCAAGATATGTTTAAATTAATGCATAGCACCAAGATTTGTTTAACAAGGTGCGTAGAATAAAAAATATTTATAAATCGATAAACTTTTAAAATTCAAACGGATTATTTCATTAACTTAAAATATTACCAATAAAACAAAAAAAAAAACTAGATCTCGTAAGACTGAAAGCGTTGCCAGAAATGTTTCCAGAAAATACCAAATATGAAAATCAAGGATGAACCTCATAATAGACTCTTGTAAATGTTCTTGACACCATTTTACAGGCATAGTAACATCATTTGGAATTATTATTTGGTTTGTTTTGGTTCTGAGTTGACCATTCATATGAAGACTTCGAATGTGGAAGCTGCCAAATACAATATTGATTTATTAAGTGTCTATAACGTATCTCATGAGAAACAGTGAATTGAAATACAACTAATTTGGTTTCTTTCATAACGATGTGAAATAAAATAAGTTTTAGAGAATGTTTTAGTTCCAACCATAAAAAGGAGCAATAAATGGTGCTTTAGACCTGTAGCAGGAGACGGGGAAATTGTTCAGATGATTGAAGGAAGTAAAACAAATCTGTAAATTACCGAACGTACTCTGTATTTAATAAACTAGATCCTTATTGCAAATTAATTACTTTGAACAAGCACTTCCAATTGACGATGAGAAAGTGTCCTCTAAGTTCGTATCGTAACTGGAGAGTAATTAAAGAGTCTTGTAAATTTGTATCTCGTCACTAACATTGTGGTTTGAACAATGAAAATGTTCCACAGTGCTGTCATAGCAGTCAAGAAGAGGAAGAAAGAGAAAGACATCTTTCATATTCAGGAACCCAAATAACTGGAAGATTGATGTGAGATTTCAGGGCTTACAGACATCGACTGACAACTTGATTGAACATTTCTTAATCAGTTTGAAAGTTATAAGTGAATGTTTGATTTCACGTCACACAGATTTACCCATTATTTTATAACTACTAATATATTTTTATTCGTTGTTAGGTCCGGAAAAAGAAAACTGACAGTATTCGGAACAGCACGACACATACACACACACACAAATGAAAACGTGACAGATGACTTAGTCTAGCTATTATTGGATGTCTATTAAATAAAGACGAGAATATTCATGGAAAAAAACAGTGCCTGAGAAAATAATATTTATGTCTAGATAATAGTTTTAAGTTATTCAGTTTATTTACTAGTTGCTCAGAACTGATACGATGAATCTAAAACGAGGCACGTTTTCATAAGAGACAACTTATATAAATAGGTAATATCTTTAAAATCTTCGTTTCCGGTTTTCATTATTGTTTCTGTAAAGATTCGGATGTGTTTCAAGGAAGTCTATTTCCAAATGAATATTTGCCAATTTTTTCTTTATTTAGATATTCTAAACGAAAAATAAGTGTTTTTAACAAATCTCATAACACTACTCTAATTTTTATGTAATAGATTTGTGAAATATTTCCGGCACACGTATATATGTTTCCTTGCTTTTGATGTAATATCTGCTATGC